>NC_090361.1:17274100-17322617 GCF_035084215.1 Heptranchias perlo
TCTCCCAGCGGCGAAGGTTCTGGGCAGGGACCGTCCCCAAATCTAACTGCCCGCAATAAGCGAAACGTTCCCCTTTTCCAGACGGATTTACAAAGCGCTTTTTGAAAACGTGGGAAAAGTGGGAAAGACTCTGTCCCGGGAGGAGACTGAGGCCCAAAGCGGTTTGTTGGGGGGTGGGGGGAGCGCGGTGCGGGGGATTGTGGCGGCGGCGGCGGGGAGTTTGGAGACGCTCCCTGGAGAGGGCAGGAATGTGCTGGCGCTGAGGGAGCGAGCGGATCGCGGCGGAGCTCCGGGGCAGGGGGCCTGGAGCAGGGCACGGAGCGGCTCACCGACCCCCGGCAACCCCCCCAACCGAGAGGAGAGGAGAGGAGAGTGGCGGCCCCAGCCCCGGCTCCCCCCCGGCCATGGCCGAACCGCTACTCCGCAAAACTTTCGCCAAACTTCGAGCCCGAAGAAGGAAAAGTCTGAAGAGCGGTCGGAGCGAAGGTAACGGAGGGAGAGAGGGACGGACGGAGGGAGAGTGAGTGAGTGAGGGGAGGAATGGGGAGGGAGAGTGAGTGAGGGGAGGAATGAGGAGGAGGAGGAGGAGGAGGAGTGTGTGGAGGGAGAGATGGGAGGGGGGAGGAGGAGGGAGAGGAGAGGAGGGAGAGACGAGGCAGAGAACATAGGGAAGGGGGAGGGAGAGGGGTGAGGTGGGAAGAGATGACAGGAGAATGGGGCAGGAGAAAAGAGAGGGGAGGTGGCGGTAGAGGGGGTGAGATAGAAGAGTGAGGAGGGGGTGATGGGAGGGGGAGAGAGAGGAGGGGGTGATGGGAGGGGGAGAGAGAGGAGGGGGTGATGGGAGGGGGAGAGAGAGGAGGGGGTGATGGGAGGGGGAGAGAGAGGAGGGGGTGATGGGAGGGGGAGAGAGAGGAGGGGGTGATGGGAGGGGGTGATGGGAGGGGGAGAGAGGAGAGGGTGATGGGAGGGGGAGAGCGTCGGAAGGTGAAGAGTGGAGGGAGAAAGATGGGGGGGAGGGAGAGAGAGGGAGGAGATAGAGAAGCATACCAGAAATAGTGGGGAACCAAAGGTCTAATGAGAGTGAGGAACTTAAAGTAATTAATATTAGTAAAGAAAAAGTACTGGAGGAACTAATGGGACTAAAAGCCGACAAATCCCCTGGACCTGATTGCCTATATCCGAGGGTTCTAAAAGAGGTGGCTGCAGAGATAGTGGATGCATTGGTTGTGATCTTCCAAAATTCCCTAGATTCTAGAACGGTCCCAGTGGATTGGAATGTGGCAAATGTAACCCCACTATTCAAGAAGGAGGGAGAGAGAAAACAGGGAACTACAGGCCAGTTAGCCTGACATCAGTCGTTGGGAAAATGCTGGAATCTATTATTAAGGAAGTGGTAACAGGGCACTTAAAAAATCATAATATGATTAGACAGAGTCAACATGGTTTTATGAAAGGGAAATCATGTTTGACAAATTTATTAGAGTTTCTTGAGGATGTAACTAGCAGAGGAACCAGTGGATGTAGTATATTTGGATTTTCAAAAGGTATTCGATAAGGTACCACATAAAAGTCACTCACTCACTCACTCGCCTGACGAAGGAGATAATCTCCGAAAGCTTGTGATTTTAAAATAAAATTGTTGGACTATAACCTGGTGTTGTAAGATTCCTTACATAAAAGGTTATTATGCAAGATAAGGGCTCATGGGATTGGGATTAATATATTAGCATGGATAGAGGATTGGTTTACGGACAGAAAACAGTTATTTACAATCTATATTAATGACTTTGAAGGGACCGAGTGTAATGTATCCAAGTTTGCTGATGATACAAAGCTAGGTGGGAAGTAAGCTGTGAGGAGGACACAAAGAGTCTGCAAATGGATATAGACAGGTTAAGTGAGTGGGCAAGAAGGTGGCAGATGGAGTATAATGTGGGAAAATGTAAGGTTATTCACTTTGGCAGGAATAGAAAAGAAAAACAGAATATTTTTTAAATGGTGAGAAACTATTAAATGTTGGTGTCCAGAGAGACTTGGGTGTCCTTGTACAAGAAACACAAAAGTTAGCATGCAGATACAGCTAGTAATTAGGAAGGCAAATGGTATAGAAAATAGGAGCAAGAGTAGGCCATTCGACCCCTCGGTCCTGCTCCGCCATTCAAGAAGATCATGGCTGATCATCTAACTCAGTACCCTATTCCTGCTTTTTCCCCATATCCCATGATCCCTTTAGCATTATGAAATATATCTATCTCCTTCTTTAATACATCTAATGACTTGGCCTCCACTGCCTTCTGTGGTAGAGAATTCCACAGGTTCACCACCCTCTGAGTGAAGAAATTTCTCCTCATCTCGGTTCTAAATGGCATACCCCGTATCCTGAGACTGTGACCCCTGGTTCTGGACTCTCCAGCCATCGGGAACATCCTCCCTGCATCTAGTCCTGTTAGAATTTTATATTTTTCGATGAGATCACTCTCATTCTTCTAAACTCAAGTGAATATAGGCCTAGTCGACCAATCTCTCTTCATACATCAGGAATCAGTGTGGTAAATTTTCGTTGCACTCCCTCCATGGCAAGGACATCCTCAGATAAGGAGACCAAAACTGCACACAGTACTCCAGATGTGGTCTCACCAAGACCCTGTATAACTGCAGTAAGACATCCTGCCCCTGTACTCAAATCCTCTTGCAATGAAGGCCAACATACCATTCGCCTTCCAAACTGCTTGCTGCACCTGAATGCTCACTTTCAGCGACTGGTGTACAAGGACACCCAGGTCTCGTTGCACCTCCACTTTTCCCAATCTATCACCATTCAGATAATAATCTGCCTTTCTGTTTTTACAACCAAAGTGGATAACCTCATATTTATCCACGTTATACTGCATCTGCCATGTTCTTGCCCTCTCACCCAACTTGTCTAAATCACATTGGAGCCTCTTTGCATCCTCCTCACAGCTCACATTCCACCCCAGCTTTGTGTTGTCTGCAAACTTAGAAATGTTACATTTAGTTCCCTCATCCAAATCATTGATATATATTGTGAATAGCTGGGGCCCAAGCACTGATCCCTGCGGTACCCCACTAGTCACTGCCTGCCACCCGGAAAAAGACCCGTTTATTCCTACTCTCTGTTTCCTGTCTGTCAACCAATTCTCAATCCATGCCAGTATATTCCCCCCAATCCCATGTGCTTTAATTTTGCACACTAACCTCTTGTGTGGGACCTTATCAAAAGCCTTCTGAAAATCCAAGTACACCACATACACTGGTTCTCCCCTATCTATTCTACAAGTTATATCCTCAAAAAACTCTAGTAGATTTGTGAAGCATGATTTCCCTCTCATAAACCCATGCTGACTTTATCCAATCCCGCTAATGCCCTCCAAGTGTTCTGTTATCACATCTTTTATAATAGACTCTAGCATTTTCCCCACTACTGATGTTAGGCTAACTGGTCTGCAATTCCCTGTTTTTTCTCTCCCTCCTTTTTTAAACAGTGGGGTTACATTTGCCACCCTCCAATTTTGCACACATATGTTGGCCTTTATTGCAAGGGGTTGGAGTACAAAAGTAAGGAAGTCTTACTACAGTTGGACAGGGCTTTGGTGAGACCTCATCTGGAGTACCGCATACTGTTTTAGTTTCCTTATATAAGGCAGGATATACTTGCATTGGAAGCGGTGCAGTGAAGGTTCACTGGATTAATTCCTGGGATGAGAGGGTTGTCCTATGAGGAGAGATTGAGTAGAATCGGCCAGTACTCTCTGGAGTTTAGAAGAATGAGAGGTGATCTCATTGAAACATATAAGATTCTGAGGGGGCTTGACAGGGTAGATGCTGAGAGGTTGTTTCCCCTGGCTGGAGAGTCTAGAATTAGGGGGCATAGTCTCAGGATAAGGAGTCGGCCATTTAAGACTGAGATGAGGAGAAATTTCTTCACTCAGAGAGTTGTGAATCTTTGGAATTTACCCCCGAGGGCTGTGGATGCTGAGTCGTTGAGTATGTTCAAGGTTGAGATCGATAGATTTTTGGACACTAAGGGATATGGGGTTCGGGCGGGAAAGTGGAGTTGATAGCGAAGATAAACCATGAGAGAGGAGAGTGGGGGGAGGGAGGGAGGGAGGGGAGCGTGGGGCGGGCGGGGGAGAGAGGAGGGGAGAGTGGGGCGGGCGGGGGGGAGAGAGGAGGGGAGAGTGGGGCGGGCGGGGGGGAGAGAGGAGGGGAGAGTGGGGCGGGCGGGGGGGAGGGAGAGAGGAGGGGAGAGTGGGGCGGGCGGGCGGGGGGGAGAGAGGAGGGGAGAGTGGGGCGGGCGGGGGGGAGGGAGAGAGGAGGGGAGAGTGGGGCGGGCGGGGGGGAGGGAGAGAGGAGGGGAGAGTGGGGCGGGCGGGGGGGAGAGAGGAGGGGAGAGTGGGGCGGGCGGGGGGGAGGGAGAGAGGAGGGGAGAGTGGGGTGGGCGGGGTGGAGAGTGGGGCGGGCGGGGGGAGAGAGGAGGGGAGAGTGTGGTGGGCGGGGGAGAGAGGAGGGGAGAGTGGGGCGGGCGGGGGGGAGAGAGGAGAGGAGGGGAGAGTGGGGCGGGCGGGGGGGAGAGAGGAGAGGAGGGGAGAGTGGGGCGGGCGGGGGGGAGAGAGGAGAGGAGGGGAGAGTGGGGCGGGCGGGGGAGAGAGGGGAGAGTGGGGCGGGCGGGGGAGAGTGGGGCGGGCGGGGGAGAGTGGGGCGGGCGGGGGAGAGTGGGGCGGGCGGGGGAGAGAGGAGAGTGGGGCGGGCGGGGGAGAGAGGAGAGAGGGGGGGGGAGAGTGGGGCGGGCGGGGGAGAGAGGAGAGGGGGGGGAGAGTGGGGCGAGGGGGAGAGTGGGGAGAGTGGGGCGAGGGTGATAGAGGGGGGAGAGTGGGGCGGAAGAGAGAGAGAGAAAGAGAGAGTGGGGCGGGGGAGAGAGTAAAGTGGGGCGGCGGGGGGGGAGAGTGGAGTGGAGTGGGGCGGGGTGGGGGGAGAGTGGCGGAGGGAGAGTGGGACGGGGGGGAGGGGGAGGGTGGGACAGGGGGGAGGGGGAGGGAGAGTGGGGCGGGAGGGAGAGGGGAGGGTGGGGAGTGAGGGAGAGGGGAGAGTGGGGCAAGGGAGGGAGAGTGGGGCAAGGGAGGGAGAGTGGGGCAAGGGAGGGAGAGTGGGGCAAGGGAGGGAGAGTGGGGCAAGGGCGGGAGAGTGGGGCAGGAGAGTGGGGCGGGAGGGGCAGGAGAGTGGGGCGGGAGGGAGGGAGAGTGGGGCGGGAGGGAGGGAGAGTGGGGCGGGAGGGAGGGAGAGTGGGGCGGGAGGGAGGGAGAGTGGGGCGGGAGGGAGAGAGAGAGGGAGGATGAGTGGGGCGGGTGAGAGGGAGGGAGGGAGAGAGAGTGGGGTGGGAGGGAGGGAGTGAGAGAGAGAGAGAGAGAGTGAGGTGGGAGGGAGGGAGGGAGGGAGAGTGGGGCGGGAGAGAGAGAGAGAGGGAGAGAGAGAGAGTGGGGCGGAAGAGTAGGGAGGGAGAGTGGGGCGGGAGAGAGAGAGAGAGAGAGTGAGGTGGGAAAGAGAGAGAGGGAGGGAGGGAGAGAGAGTGGGGCGGGAGGGAGGGAGGGAGGGAGGGAGAGTGGGGCGGGAGGGAGAGTGGGGCGGGAGAGAGGGAGAGTGGGGAGGGAGAGAGAGAGGGTGAAGGGAGTGGTGAGGGAGAGAGAGAGAGGGAGAGTGGGGAGGGAGAGTGGGGAGGGAGAGTGGGGAGGGAGAGAGAGGGAGAGTGGGGAGGGAGAGAGAGGGAGAGTGGGGAGGGAGAGTGGGGAGGGAGAGAGAGGGAGAGTGGGGAGGGAGAGAGAGAGAGAGAGAGAGGAGAGTGGGGCGGGAGGGAGATTGGGGCGGGAGAGAGAGAGGGAGAGTGTGGCAGGAGAGTGTGGCAGGAGAGAGGGAGAGTGTGGCGGGAGAGAGGGAGAGTGGGGAGGGAGAGAGAGAGGGTGAAGGGAGTGGTGAGGGAGGGAGTGGTGAGGGAGGGAGAGTGGGGAGGGAGAGTGGGGAGGGAGAGTGGGGAGGGAGAGTGGGGAGGGAGAGTGGGGAGGGAGAGTGGGGAGGGAGAGTGGGGAGGGAGAGTGGGGCGGGAGGGAGGGAGGGTGAAGGGAGTGGTGAGGGAGGGAGAGTGGGGAGGGAGAGTGGGGAGGGAGAGAGAGAGGGAGAGTGTGGCGGGAGAGAGGGAGAGTGGGGAGGGAGGGAGAGTGGGGAGGGAGAGTGGGGAGGGAGGGAGAGTGGGGAGGGAGAGTGGGGAGGGAGGGAGAGTGGGGAGGGAGAGTGGGGAGGGAGGGAGAGTGGGGAGGGAGAGTGGGGAGGGAGAGAGAGTGGGGAGGGAGAGTGGGGAGGGAGAGAGAGAGGGTGAAGGGAGTGGGGAGGGAGAGAGAGAGAGGGAGAGTGGGGCGGGAGAGAGAGAGGGTGAAGGGAGTGGGGAGGGAGAGAGAGAGAGGGAGAGTGGGGAGGGAGAGAGAGGGAGAGTGGGGAGGGAGGGAGAGAGAGAGAGAGAGAGAGGGAGAGTGGGGAGGGAGGGAGAGAGAGGGAGAGTGGGGAGGGAGGGAGAGAGAGGGAGAGTGGGGAGGGAGGGAGAGAGAGGGAGAGTGGGGAGGGAGGGAGAGAGAGGGAGAGTGGGGAGGGAGGGAGAGAGAGGGAGAGTGGGGAGGGAGGGAGAGAGAGGGAGAGTGGGGAGGGAGGGAGAGAGAGGGAGAGTGGGGAGGGAGGGAGAGAGAGGGAGAGTGGGGAGGGAGGGAGAGAGAGGGAGAGTGGGGAGGGAGGGAGAGAGAGGGAGAGTGGGGAGGGAAGGAGAGAAGGAGAGAGAGGGAGAGTGTGGCGGGAGAGTGTGGCGGGAGAGTGGGGAGGGAGAGAGGGAGAGTGGGGAGGGAGAGAGAGAGAGAGAGAGAGAGAGGAGAGTGGGGGGGAGAGAGAGAGAGAGAGAGTGGGGGGGAGGGGGAGAGAGGGAGAGTGGGGGGGAGGGAGAGAGAGAGAGGAGAGTGGGGGGGGGCGAGAGAGAGAGAGAGAGAGAGAGAGTGGGGGGGAGGGAGAGAGGGAGAGTGGGGGGGAGGGGGAGAGAGGGAGAGTGGGGGGGAGGGAGAGAGAGAGAGAGAGAGTGGGGGGGAGGGAGAGAGAGAGAGAGAGAGTGGGGGGGAGGGAGAGAGAGAGAGAGTGGGGGGGAGGGAGAGAGAGAGAGGAGAGTGGGGGGGAGGGAGAGAGAGAGGAGAGTGGGGGGGAGGGAGAGAGAGAGGAGAGTGGGGGGGAGGGAGAGAGAGAGAGGAGAGTGGGGGGGAGGGAGAGAGAGAGGAGAGTGGGGGGGAGGGAGAGAGAGAGAGAGAGAGAGAGAGAGTGGGGGGGAGAGAGAGAGAGAGAGAGAGAGGAGAGTGGGGAGAGAGAGAGAGAGGAGAGTGGGGAGAGAGAGAGAGAGGAGAGTGGGGGGGCGGGAGAGAGAGAGGAGAGTGGGGGGGGGGAGAGAGAGAGGAGAGTGGGGGGGGGGAGAGAGAGAGGAGAGTGGGGGGGGGGAGAGAGAGAGGAGAGTGGGGGGGGGAGGGAGAGAGAGGAGAGTGGGGGGGAGGGAGAGAGAGGAGAGTGGGGGAGAGAGAGAGAGAGAGAAGAGATTGGGGTGGAGAGAGCATCAGAGAGGGGAGTGGAGCGAGAGGAGAGGTTCAGAAAGAGAAGAGGAATGGGAGATTGGAGATAGAGGAGTCGGAGAGGAGGGTGACGAGGGGATTTTTTTTTTATTCGTTCATGGCATGTGGGTGTCTCTGGCGAGGCCGGCATTTATTGCCCATCCCTAATTGCCCTTGAGAAGGTGGTGGTGAGCCGCCTTCTTGAACCGCTGCAGTCCGTGTGGTGAAGGTTCTCCCACAGTGCCGTTAGGAAGGGAGTTCCAGGATTTTGACCCAGCGACGATGAAGGAACGGCGATATATTTCCAAGTCGGGATGGTGTGTGACTTGGAGGGGAGCGTGCAGGTGGTGTTGTTCCCATGTGCCTGCTGTTCTTGTCCTTCTAGGTGGTAGAGGTCGTGGGTTTAGGAGGTGCTGTCGAAGAAGCCTTGGCGAGTTGCTGCAGTGCATCCTGTGGATGGTACACACAGCAGCCACAGTGCGCCGGTGGTGAAGGGAGTGAATGTTTAGGGTGGTGGATGGGGTGCCAATCAAGCGGGCTGCTTTATCTTGGATGGTGTCGAGCTTCTTGAGTGTTGTTGGAGCTGCACTCATCCGAGCAAGTGGAGAGTATTCCATCACACTCCTGACTTGTGCCTTGTAGATGGTGGACAGGCTTTGGAGAGTCAGGAGGTGAGTCACTCTCCGCAGAATACCCAGCCTCTGACCTGCTCTCGTAGCCACAGTATTTATATGGCTGGTCCAGTTAAGTTTCTGGTCAATGGTGACCCCCAGGATGTTGATGGTGGGGGATTCGGCGATGGTAATGCCGTTGAATGTCAAGGGGAGGTGGTTTGACACTCTCTTGTTGCAGATGGTCATTGCCTGGCACTTATCTGGCGCGAATGTTACTTGCCACTTATGAGCCCAAGCCTGGATGTTGTCCAGGTCTTGCTGCATGCGGGCTCAGACTGCTTCATTATTTGAGGGGTTGCGAATGGAACTGAACACTGTGCAGTCATCAGCGAACATCCCCATTTCTTACCTTATGATGGAGGGAAGGTCATTGATGAAGCAGCTAAAGATGGTTGGGCCTCGGACAGTGCCCTGAGGAACTCCTGCAGCAATGTCCTGGGGCTGAGATGATTGGCCTCCAACAACCACTACCATCTTCCTTTGTGCTAGGTATGACTCCAGCCACTGGAGAGTTTTCCCCCTGATTCCCATTGACTTCAATTTTACTAGGGCTCCTTGGTGCCACACTCGGTCAAATGCTGCCTTGATGTCAAGGGCAGTCACTCTCACCTCACCTCTGGAATTCAGCTCTTTTGTCCATGTTTGGACCAAGGCTGTAAGGAGGTCTGGAGCCGAGTGGTCCTGGCGGAACCCAAACTGAGCATCGGTGAGCAGGTTATTGGTGAGTAAGTGCCGCTTGATAGCACTGTCGACGACACCTTCCATCGCTTTGCTGATGATTGAGAGTAGACTGATGGGGTGGTAATTGGCCGGATTGGATTTGTCCTGCTTTTTGTGGACAGGACATACCTGGGCAATTTTCCACATTGTCGGGTAGATGCCAGTGTTGTAGCTGTACTGGAACAGCTTGGCTAGAGGCGCAGCTAGTTCTGGAGCACAAGACTTCAGCACTGCAGCCGGGATGTTGTCGGGGCCCATATCCTTTGCTGTATCCAGTACACTCAGCCGTTTCTTGATATCACGTGGAGTGAATCGAATTGGCCGAAGACTGGCTTCCGTGATGGTGGGGATATCGGGAGGAGGCTGAGATGGATCATCCACTCGGCACTTCTGGCTGAAGATGGTTGCAAACGCTTCAGCCTTGTCTTTTGCTCTCACGTGCTGGACTCCGCCGTCATTGAGGATGGGGATGTTTGCACAGCCTCCTCCTCCCGTTAGTTGTTTAATTGTCCACCACCATTCACGACTGGATGTGGCAGGACTGCAGAGCTTTGATCTGATCCGTTGGTTATGGAATCGCTTAGCTCTGTCTATAGCATGTTGCTTCCGCTGTTTAGCATGCATGTAGTCCTGAGTTGTAGCTTCACCAGGTTGGCACCTCATTTTTAGGTACGCCTGGTGCTGCTCCTGGCATGCTCTTCTACACTCCTCATTGAACCAGGGTTGATCCCCTGGCTTGTTGGTAATGATAGGAGGGGATAGGAGAACGTAGGAAGGGGTCGAGCGTTTGGAGGATGGAGGATGAGACTGGAGGGAGAGACGGGAGGCAGAGAGATGAGGGGGAGTAAGTGGGGAGGGAGGAAGAGGTGAGAAAGGCGAGGAGTCGGGAGGAGAGGAGTAGAGGGAGAGAGATGGAGTGGAAAGTGGGGGGAGGGAGAGGAGATATGTGAGAGCGCAGAGGAGAGAGATACAAGATAGAGGAAAAGGAGAGTGGTGGGAGAGAGAGGAGAGGAAGGGTGTGAGGAGAGGGGAGAGAGAGATAGACAGTTTCGGAGGGGGTAGAGAGAGAAGATGGTCGGCAAAAGGAGGAGGAGGAGTGGGAGATGGGAGGAGGAGGAGGAAGGAGAGGGGTCGAGCAGGAGAGGCGAGAGGAGGTGGAAAGAGAGACAGAGGAGTTGGGGGTAGACTGGAGGGAGATAGATGGAGGGGTAGGGAAGGAGGGGGACTGCAGCAGCAAGGGATACGAGGGCAAGGAAAGAGAGAGGTGGGGGAAAGAGAGTTGGGAGTGGAGTGGAGGGAGAGGGAGGAGATGGAGCGGATGGAGGGCGAGTGTTGAGGAGGGAAAGCAAGACATGAGAGTGGAGAACGGGGGTCAAGTGGGGGAGAAGGAGACAGTTGTGGGGAGGGAGAGGGTAGAGGAGAGAGGGGTAGGAGAGGGGGTTGAGAGAGAAGAGGAGGCGGAGGAGAGGGGAGAGAGAGACGAGATAAGAAGAAGGAGTGAGGGGGGAGAGGAGAGCAGTGGGGAGGGAGATAGAGACAGTAGTTGAGGGGAAGAGAGAGAAGGTCGGAGAGGAGAGGAGGAGGTGTGAAGGGAGAGGAGCAGAGGAGTGGTGGGTAGGGTAGAGCGGAGGGGAGAGGAGGAGGAAAGTGTGAGGGGAGAGCGGAGAGGAGATGGAGGAAAGAGGGAGGCGAGAGAGAGGCAGAGGAGTGGGGGTAGAGTGGAGGGGAGAGAGGGGTGAGAGCAGCGGCAAAATAGAGGAGGGAGAGAGGAGGGGAGATGGGAGTGGAGGGGAGATGGAGAGGAAGAGTGGATAGGAGGAAGAGCGAGACGAGAGAGGTAGGAGAGGGGAAGGAAGGAGAGAAAGGAGAGGAGACGGTAGTGAAGAGAGGAGGTAGAGGAGCAGGAAGAGAGAGAGAGAAGAGGGTTGGAAAGAGGTGGAGATGGGAGATAAGAGGGGAGAGGAGGAAGAGAATGTAGGTAGGGAGAGAGTGAAGAGAGGGGCAGAGGAGATGAGGGAGTGAAGAGGGGAGGGGAGAGGAGAGAGGAACAAGAGAGGAGGGGGGAAAGAGAAGCGAGAGGGGAGAGTTGGAGTGGGGGGGAGGGGAGAAGAGTTTGGGGGGAGAGAATAGAGAGGGAAGAGAGAGGAGAGTGCAGAGAAGGGGGGTGAGTGGAAAAGAGAGGGTGAGAGAAGAGGGTAGAGAGGAGAGAGAGGAAATAGAGGGAAAGAGAGAGAGGAGAGCGAGGAGGTGGAGAGAGAGTGGAGGGAGGGGGGAGAGCAGTGGCAAGAGAGAGGAGGGGAGAGAAAGGGGCGACAGCGAGAGATGTGGAGGAGGAGAGGAGAGACAGGAGGAGTGGGAGAGAGAGAGACAAGATAGAGGTGGAAAGGGGATAGTGGGGAGGAGAAGGGAGAGGAGTGGGGGGGGCGAGAGAAGGGGAGGAGGAGTGGGGAGAGGAGGGGGAGAGGGAGGAGAGATGTTGGTGGGGCGCGTGAGAGATGATGTGAACGGATTGGAAATGTTGTAACTGAATGGGGCCTCTACCGAATGGGGCCAAATCTATCTAAATGATTTTTATTTGTCCTTGGGATGTGTCTCCCTTTGTTGCCCTTTTTATTGGTGTTGTTGAGCCTTCTCCTGGTGCTGGGTAGGGAGTTTGCGGAGATTGACCCAGTGACGATGAAGGAATAGTGAACAATGTGCAAGTCGGGACGGTGAGTGAATTGGGGGGGTGATTGTGATCCCATGTCATTGCTGCTCTTGTCCTTCTCAGTGTTAGAGGTTGTAGGGGAAGGAGCTGCTGTTGTAGTGATCTTGATGAGTTGCCGCAGTGTATCCTGTAAATCGTACACACTGCAGTCACCGTGCGCTGGTGGGGGAGGGGGTAGATACTGAGCCCAGTAGCAGGGGCACTGATCAAGCGGCCGACTCTGTCCTGGATGTTGTCGAGCTTCTTGAGTGTTGTTGCGACTGCACCCATCCAGGCAAGCGGAGAGTTTTCCATCACACGCCTTGGAGAAAGTGAAGAGGCTTTGAGGGGTCAGGAGGTGAGCCCCTCACCACAGAATACCCAGCCTCTGACCTCCTCTTAGCCACAGTGTTGATGCATCTGGTCCAGTTCAGCTTTTGAAAGGATTAATTAACAATCTTGTTATGCAGGGTCCCTTAGGGAAGAGCGACCATAACATGATAGAATTCCTCATTAAGATGGAGAGTGAGGTAGTTGAATCCGAAACTAGGGTCCTGAATCTAGATAAAGGAAATTATGAAAGTATGAGGTGCGAGTTGGCTATGATAGATTGGGGAACTTTACTAAAAGGGATGATGGTGGATAGGCAATGGCTAATATTTAAAGAACATGTGCAGGAATTACAACAGTTATTCATTCCTGTCTGGCACAAAAATAAAACAGGATAGGTGGCTCAACCGTGGCTTACAAAAGAAATTAGGGATAGTATTAGATCCAAAGAGGAGACATATAAAATTGCCAGAAAAAGCAGCAAGCCTGAGGATTGGGAGCAGTTCAGAATTCAGCAAAGGAGGACAAAGAGATTGATTAAGAGGGGAAAAATAGAGTATGAGAGTAAACTAGCAGGGAACATAAAAACTGACTGTAAAAGCTTCTATAAATATGTCAAGAGAAAAAGATTAGTGAAGACAAATGTAGGTCCCTTACAGTCAGAAATGGGGAAATTATAATGGGGAACAAAAAAATGGCAGAACAATTAAACACATACTTTGGTTCTGTCTTCACAAAGGAGGACACAAATAACCTCCCAGAAACGTTAGGGAACCAAGGGTATAGTGAGAGGGAGGAACTGAAGGAAACCAGTATTAGCAAAAAAAATAGTGCTAGGGAAATTAATGGGGCTAAAGGCTGACAAATCCCCAGGGCCTGATAATCCACATCCCAGAGTACGAAAGGAAGTGGTCCTGGAAATAGTGGATGCATTGGTGATCATCTTCCAAAATTCTATAGACTCTGGAACAGTTCCTACAGATTGGAGGGTGGCAAATGTAACCCCACTGTTTAAAAAAGGAGGGAGAGAAAACAGGGAATTACAGACCAGTTAGCCTAACATCAGTAGTGGGGAAAATGCTAGAGTCTATTATAAAAGATGTGATAACAGAACACTTGGAGGGCATTAGTGGGATTGGACAAAGTCAGCATGGGTTTATGAAAGGGAAATCATGCTTGACAAATCTACTGGAGTTTTTTTGAGGATATAACTAGTCGAATAGATAGGGGAGAACCAGTGTATGTGGTGTACTTGGATTTTCAGAAGGCTTTTGATAAGGTCCCACACAAGAGGTTAGTGTGCAAAATTAAAGCACATGGGATTGGGGGGAATATACTGGCATGGATTGAGAATTGGTTGACAGACAGGAAACAGAGAGTAGGAATAAACGGGTCTTTTTCCGGGTGGCAGGCAGTGACTAGTGGGGTACCGCAGGGATCAGTGCTTGGGCCCCAGCTATTCACAATATAGATCAATGATTTGGATGAGGGAACTAAATGTAACATTTCTAAGTTTGCAGACGACACATAGCTGGGGTGGAACGTGAGCTGTGAGGAGGATGCAAAGAGGCTCCAATGTGATTTAGACAAGTTGGGTGAGTGGGCAAGAACATGGCAGATGCAGTATAATGTGGATAAATATGAGGTTATCCACTTTGGTTGTAAAAACAGAAAGGCAGATTATTATCTGAATAGTGATAGATTGGGAAAAGGGGAGGTGCAACGAGACCTGGGTGTCCTTGTACACCAGTCGCTGAAAGTGAGCATTCAGGTGCAGCAAGCAGTTAGGATGGCGAATGGTATGTTGGCCTTCATTGCAAGAGGATTTGAGTACAGGAGCAGGGATGTCTTACTGCAGTCATACAGGGTCTTGGTGAGACCACATCAGGAGTATTGTGTGCAGTTTTGGTCTCCTTATCTGAGGAAGGATGTCCTTGCCATGGAGGGAGTGCAACAAAGGTTTACCAGACTGATTCCTGGGATGGCAGGACTGATGTATGAGGAGAGATTGGGTTGACTAGGCCTATATTCACTAGAGTTTAGAAGAATGAGAGGTGATCTCATCGAAACATATAAAATTCTAACAGGACTAGACAGACTAGATGCAGGGATGATGTTCCCGATGTCTGGGGAGTCCAGAACCAGGGGTCACAGTCTCAGGATACGGGGTATGCCATTTAGAACCGAGATGAGAAATTTATTGGAAATATATCGCCGTTCCTTCATCGTCGCCTTCATCGGAGGGTGGTGAACCTGTGGAATTCTCTACCACAGAAGGCAGTGGAGGCCAAGCCATTAGATGTACTCAAGAAGGAGATAGATATATTTCTTAATGCTAAAGGGATCAAGGGATATGGGGAAAAAGCGGGAACAGGAGTTAGATGATCAGCCATTTTGAATGGCGGAGCAGGCCTGAAAGGCCGAATGGCCTACTCTTGCTCCTATTTTCTATGTTTCTATGCTTGGTCAATGGTGACCCCTAAGATGGCGATGGGCGTGCCATTGAAGGTAGAGAGGCTGTGGCTGGGCATTCTCTTGTTGGAGTTCCTTTGGCAGGTTAACATTCACGCTGCAATCATCAGTCCAAGTCTGGATATTGTCCAGGTCTTGCTGCATGCGGGCACGGACTGCTTCATTATCAAAGGAGTTGTGAATGGAGCCAATCACTGTGGAATCTTCAGCGAACAGCCCCACTCATGACCTTCTAACAGAGGGAAGGTCATTGATGATAGTTGGGCCGAGGACACTGCCATCAGGAACTCCTGCAGCGATGTCCTGGGGCTGAGATGAATGGCCTCCGACAACTACAACCATTTTCCTTTGTATGATTCCAGACACTGGAGAGTTTTCCCCTGGACGCTGCCTTGACCTCAGTTCTGCGAGGGCTGCTCGGTGCCACACTTGGTCGAAGGCAATGACCATCTCCAACAAGAGAGAGTCAAACCACCTCCCCTTGACATTCAATGGCATTACCATCGCCGAATCCCCCACCATCAACATCCTGGGGGGTCACCATTGACCAGAAACTTAACTGGACCAGCCATATAAGTACTGTGGCTACAAGAGCAGGTCAGAGGCTGGGTATTCTGCTGCGAGTGACTCACCTCCCGACTCCCCAAAGCCTTTCCACCATCTACAAGGCACAAGTCAGGAGTGTGATGGAATACTCTCCACTTGCCTGGATGAGTGCAGCTCTAACAGCACTCAAGAAGCTCGACACCATCCAGAACAAAGCAGCCCGCTTGATTGGCACCCCAGCCACCACCCTAAACATTCACTCCCTTCACCACCGGCGCACTGTGGCTGCAGTGTGTACCATCCACAGGATGCACTGCAGCAACTCGCCAAGGCTTCTTCGATAGCACCTCCCAAACCCGCGACCTCTACCACCTAGAAGGACAAGAGCAGCAGGCACATGGGAACAACACCACCTGCACGTTTCCCTCCAAGTCACACACCATCCCGACTTGGAAATATATCGCTGTTCCTTCATCGTCGCTGGGTCAAAATCATAGAACTCCCTTCCTAACAGCACTGTGGGAGAACTGTCACCACACGGACTGCAGCGGTTCAAGAAGGCGGCTCACCACCACCTTCTCTAGGGCAATTAGGGATGGGCAATAAATGCTGGCCTCGCCAGCGACGCCCACATCCCATGAACGAATTAAAAAAAAGAATGCTGCCATGATATCTCAGGCAGCTACTCTCACCTCTCCCCTGGCATTCAACTTGAGTCCATGATCAAGGCTGTAAGGAGGTCTGGAGCCGAGTGGTTCTGGCCGAACCAGAACTGAGCATCGGTGAACAGGTTATTGGGGAGACTCTGTATCTGAACATGGGGGCTGTAGGTTAATGGGGAGAGTAATTGGCAGCATTCGAATGGGGAGATGCATGTGATTGGGGAAACATTAGCTCTGGGTTGAGAGACTGTGGGACGAATTCTGTGAAGCCTGAAATCATCAATGCATCTTTGTGGTTAAGAAGTGAGGAGTGGGGAGGCGGACAGTCAGACCCACTGACTGACGACTGCCTTATTTATGTTTAAACATGCGAATGTTTCAAACTCCAAGGCTCTGAATCGAAATCCTTCCTGTTCCTCAATCCCACGGAATTCTCTTCTGCTGTCATTTAATTCCGTAGAGTAAAGAGTTGGGAATCTTTTACAGGAATTTGCTGGGTATCCCTGAGTGAGACAGATTTTAAAACAGCTTTTATTTTCCTTTGTCTTTATTTCTACCAAGAGGCACTGGGCTGGGGGGGTGGGGGGGAGGGGGGAGGGGGCTCGAGGAAGGAGGGGAACAACTCCCAAGAATTTTTTTCAATAGAATAAAACTTTTTAAAAAGTGAAAGAGGAAAAGCGAGAGCTCCAGAATGAGCTGTGTTTACATATTTAAAGTGGGAACTGTTGATAATTAATTTGGATGAATGGAAACAAGCTTGTGTGTGCGAGGAGCTCAGGAATGTGTTAAGGTTACAGTTTGAAGAACGGCCCTGTAGACTTTTAAATCAGTGCAGTAAAAGGACAAAATTGGATTGCAGGAATGATTGGCATCATGTGATTTTATTTTAACAGGAAAGGTATTTTGATTTGCCGTGCCAAAGTAGTGGGCTTGCGTCCTTAACGACATCCCCTTTAAGGCCCCATCCTGTTTGCCGCTTGCAAAATATTCTGGATTACTTTCGAATCTGGAATGACTTGTGGCACTGAGTGTTAGACATGGAGCAGAACTGGTTCACAGTATTCGGAGAATGTGACCCAGAGTTGCCAACTCTCCAGGATTGTCTCAGAGTCTCCAGGAATTAAAGCTTAATCTGCTACACGGAATCCTGGAGATAAAGTATTAGGGCACTAATAAAATGTTTATTTTTATTCTCCTTGAACACTTTCATTTATTAGTTATAAAAATATTGGGAGATGGGGAAAAAAAGGCTGTTAAGAATCATCCAATCGGGTAATAAAGGGTCTGTTCACTTTCCAATTGGCTGTGGGAAGGCGAGGTGTGTGAGGATGGTCGTGTCAGGTGACCGATGGCAGGAGCCTGGGGGCGGGACGATACCTCCAGGACTACGTCCAGCCAGAGTTGGCAATCCTATTGTGCGCGTCGCCTGTAAAGCCTGTAACTGTCCGTGACGGTTTACATAGCAAAGTTACATTGGAAAAACGTTGACCGAACAGCCCGACCAAAAATCGTGACAACACGGAGTGAGGTTCGTGGACAGGACGTGTGCGCCATGCGCGTGATTTTAAATAAGACAGAGATGGCCAGCTGGACCGTACAGCCAGGTGTAGAATTCCAGAATCTGTTCTTCCAAACTTGGGTTGTCTCTGGAGAAAGCATTTTAAGTTGTGCGATGTTAGTGTCACAGGTGAGCGATCAGGTGATGTAGTAAAAGGCATCAAACAAGAAGCACTGTTGGGGGGGGTTTAAACTAACTTGGCAGGGGGATGGGATACAGAGTGGAGCTACAATAGGGGGTGATGTGCAGCCAAATATAGAGAAAAAAACAAGTCAGCTTGGAAGACAGGGCAAATATGTGAGGGCAAGGCTGGATGGCATCTATTTTAATGCAAGGAGTCTTGCGAATAAGGTGGATGAACTGAAGGTGTTGATAAACACATGGGAGTATGATATTGTTGCTGTCACAGAGACATGGTTGAGGGAGGGGCAAGACTGGCAGCTCAATATTCCGGGGTACAGAATCTTCAGGCGAGACAGAGGGGGAGGTATAAGAGGAGGGGGGGGTCGCAATATTAATTAAAGAATCAATTACTGCCATAAGGAGGGATGATATATTAGCAGGTTCCTCTAATGAGGCCATATGGGTGGAGCTTAAAAACAAAAAGGGGGCAAGCACTTTGATGGGAGTGTACTATAGGCCCCCAAACAGTCAGGGGGAGATAGAGGAACAGATATGTAGGCAAATCTCAGAAAATTGTGCAAATAATAGGGTAATAATAGTGGGGGATTTCAACTTCCCCAATATTAACTGGGATACTCAGAGTGTAAAAGGCTTAGAGGGTACAAAATTCTTAACGTGCATCCAGGAGAGCTTTTTGAGCCAGCATGTAGAAAGTCCTACAAGAGAGGGGGCGGTACTGGACCTAATTCTAGGGAATGTGGCCGGCCAAGTGGAAGAAGTGCTAGTAGGTGAGCACTTTGGTGACAGTGACCATAATTTGGTGAGATTTAAGGTGGTCATGGAAAAGGACAGGGAGGGGCCGGAAATAAAGGTTCTAAATTGGGGGAAGGCCGATTTTAATAGGATAAGGCAGGATCTGGCCAAAATGGACTGGGATCAGCTGCTTGTAGGAAAATCCGCATCGGAGCAATGGGAGTCTTTCAGAACGGAGATTGAGACCATACAATGGCAACATGTTCCCGTAAAGGTCAAGGGTGGTTCCAAGAACTCCAGGGAACCTTGGATGTCAGGGGATATACGAGAATGGATTAGGGAAAAAAGGAGGGCTTTTGGCAGATACAAAAGGCTAAAGACGGAGGAAGCCCTAGAGGAGTACAAAAAGTGCAGGGGGATACTTAAAAAAGAAATTAGGAGATCAAGGAGGGGCCATGAAATAACACTGGCGAGCAAAATAAAGGAAAATCCTAAGATGTTTTATAAGTATATTAAGGGTAAGAGGATGACGAGGGAAAAAATAGGGCCCATTAGGGACAAAAATGGCAATCTGTGTGTGGAGCCGGCAGATGTAGGAGGGGTTCTAAATGAATTTTTTGCATCTGTTTTCACTATGGAGAAGGACGATGTAGACATAGAAATACAGCAGGGGGACTGTGATATACTCGAACATATTAACATCGAGCGGGAGGAGGTATTGGCGGTTTTAGCAGGCCTAAAAATGGATAAATCCCCAGGCCCGGACGAAATGTATCCCAGGCTACTGTGTGAGGCAAAGGAGGAGATTGCGGGGGCTCTGACACATATATTCAGAACCTCTCTGGCCACAGGGGATGTGCCAGAGGACTGGAGAACCGCTAATGTAATACCATTATTCAAGAAGGGGAGTAGGGAAAAACCGGGGAACTACAGGCCAGTGAGCCTAACATCAGTGGTAGGAAAATTATTGGAAAAAATACTGAAGGACAAAATTAGTCTCCACTTGGAGAAGCAAGGATTAATCAGGGATAGTCAACATGGCTTTGTCAAGGGAAGATCATGTCTGACTAATTTGATTGAATTTTTTGAGGGGGTGACTAGGCGTGTGGATGAGGGTAACGCAGTGGATGTGGTATACATGGATTTCAGTAAGGCCTTCGATAAAGTCCCCCACAGGAGACTGGTCAAGAAGGTACGAGCCCTTGGAATCCAGGGTGCCTTGGCACTTTGGATACAAAACTGGCTTAGTGGCAGAAGGCAGAGGGTGATGGTCGAAGGTTGTTTTTGTGACTGGAAGCCTGTGGCCAGTGGGGTACCACAGGGATCGGTGCTGGGTCCCTTGCTGTTTGTGGTCTACATTAATGACTTGGATATGAATGTAAAAGGTATGATCAGTAAGCTCGCTGATGATACAAAAATTGGTAGGGTGGTAAATAGCGAGGAGGATAGCCTCAGTCTGCAGGACGATATAGATGGGTTGGTCAGATGGGCGGAACAGTGGCAAATGGAATTTAACCCGGAAAAGTGCGAGGTGATGCACTTTGGAGGGACTAACAAGGCAAGGGAATACACAATGAATGGGAGGACCCGAGGCAAGACAGAGGGTCAGAGGGATCTTGGTGTGCAAGTTCACAGATCCCTGAAGGCGGCGGAACAGGTAGATAAGGTGGTAAAGAAGGCATATGGGATACTTGCCTTTATTAGCCGAGGCATAGAATATAAGAGCAAGGAGGTTATGATGGAGCTGTATAAAACACTGGTTAGGCCACAGCTGGAGTACTGTGTGCAGTTCTGGTCGCCGCACTACAGGAAGGATGTGATCGCTTTGGAGAGGGTGCAGAGGAGATTCACCAGGATGTTACCAGGGCTGGAGCGCTTCAGCTATGAAGAGAGACTGGGAAGATTGGGTTTGTTTTCCTTGGAGCAGAGGAGGCTGAGGGGGGACATGATTGAGGTGTACAAAATTATGAGGGGCACAGATAGGATGGATACTAAGGAGCTTTTTCCCTTCGTTGAGGGTTCTATAACAAGGGGACATAGATTCAAGGTAAAAGGCGGGAGGTTCAGAGGGGATTTGAGAAAGAACTTTTTCACCCAGAGGGTGGTTGGAGTCTGGAACTCACTGCCTGAAAGGGTTGTGGAGGCAGGAACCCTCACAACATTCAAGAAGCATTTGGATGAGCACTTGAAATGCCATAGCATACAAGGCTACGGACCAAATGCTGGAATATGGGATTAGAGTAGACAGGGCTGATGGCCGGCGCGGACACGATGGGCCGAAGGGCCTCTATCCGTGCTGTATAACTCTATGACTCTATGACATTTGGGCTAAAGTGCTGCCCGTATCCGAACTTGCACCAAGTCCCGTTCACCCCTGCGCTCGCTGACCTACATTGATTGGCTCCCGGTACGGCAAGGCCTCAGTTTTAAAATTCTCCATCCTTGTTTTCAAATCCCTCCGTGGCCTCGCCCCTCCCTATCTCTGTAACCTCCTCCAGCCCTACAACCCTCCGAGGTCTCTGCGCTGCTCCAATTCTCGCCTTTTACGCAGCTCTGATTTTAATCGTTCCACCATTGGCGGCCGTGCCTTCAGCTGCCTCGGCCCTAAGCTCTAGAATTCCCCCCCTAAACCTCTTCTTCTCTCTACACCCCCCCTCCCCTTTAAGGCGCTCCTTAAAACCTACCTCTTTGACCAAGCTTTTGGTCACCTGTCCTAATATCTCTATGTGGCTCAGTATCAAATTTTGTTTGATAATCGCTCATGTAAAGCGCCTTGGGAGGTTTTACTACGTTAAAGGTGCTATATAAATGCAAGTTATTGTTGTTTTTGAAGAGGTGCAGTTTTCCTCTAGTGTGTTGGTAGCAAGATGCTAAATAGCGACAACACTGATTAACTTCTGCCTGTCCTGAGAAGCTGTTTGTGTTTGTACGCTGTAAGGGAAACTGGTGCTGTTTGAGTGGCTTTGGACATGTGGCCGGGTCCATCAAACAGAGCATGCTCCATGGGGATGGAACCAGGAGTCAATAAATGAGTAAAGTCCAATGCATGGGACCCATCGATGAAATGATGCCTGTGTCAGTCTCGACCAGAGTTGACTGCAGCGATTGTTCACCTGACTACATGAAACCGTTCAATTCTTCCTGGCTTGATGTATTTTTGGTGATGTGGTGTGCAGGGAAAAAATCATGATGGAAATATGAACTATGGTCTGGAGCAAATGTGTTTGGATGTTGGCATTGGGATTGGGAATAGCATAGTAAAATCAACACAGCGACATAGTTACGTAGAATTACATTGAGTCTACAGCACAGAAACAGGCCATTCGGCCCAACAGATCTATGCCGGTGTTTATTCTCCACACGAGCCTCCGCCCACCCCTTTTCATCTCACCCTATCAGGATACCCTTCTATTCCTTTCTCCCTCGTGCTTAATTCAGCTTCCCCATAAATGCATCTACGCTATTCGCCTCAATTACTCCTTGTGGTTCCACATTCTCACCACTCTCTGGGTAAAGAAGTTTCTCCTGAATTCCCTATTGGATTTATTAGTGACTATTTTATATTTATGACCTCTAGTTTTGGATTCCCCCATAAGTGGAAACACTTTCTCTGCGTCGACCCTTTCATTATCTTAAAGACCTCAATTAAGTCGCCCCACAACCTTCTCTTTTCTAGTTGGGTTCAGCCTTTCCTGATAAGCCTCTCAATTCTGGTATCATCCTTGTGAATCTTTTTTGCACCTTCACCAATGCCTCTATATCCTTTTTATAATATGGAGACCAGAACTGTGCACAAAACTCCAAGTGTGGTCTAACCAAGGTTCTATACAAGTTTAACATAACTTCTCTGCTGTTCAGTGCTATCCCTCTAGTAGTGAACCCCAGTCTGGTTTAACCCATGTGAAGTACAGGTTGCAGCTTAATGTTTTTAAAATAACACCAATACGGCGAAGGTAATGTGGAAAATAGCTCCCGATATTTTGCTTATAAACTATTTCCCACGACAGTTCAGATTAATTGAAGTTAGGTGGTGTGTGATAATTGGATCAGAGCTTGCAGATGTAGCTCAATCCCCATATTAAAGTGATGAGTACTGTACACATTTATGATAGAAATTTCCTATGTAAACTTGTCACGCTGCAATTGCACCCTCCACTGGTGGGAGGATGTAATTACAGTGTGACAAAATTACTTAGACAGCTTCCATTATAAATGTGGACATAGATACTGTATTAATAATAGGAAAAAGTTGACAGTGTATGTGCAGAGTTAAGATTTGTAATATAAAGATTGTTTGCCATATCTGTACCATTTCAGTATGTCTTGAGGTACTCAGATCTGAATTCTTTTGGAAACTTTTTTAACAGAACGTTTTAAATTTTGACTCATCTTTAATTGAGCTCTACTGTTTCCTTAAAAACCCTGCTGACAAAATATTGGGTAGTGTCCAAAATTTCTTATTCTCATCCTGTCGATTGAGCGATTACCCGCCTGAAGCTTGTCATGACTCCATCCAAGATACGATCAGATGTCTGTCAAATACCAGCTCTTATTCCAGCTGATTCTTATTTAGCGAGTGTGCACAACCGTTCAACAGCAACACTGCAAAGCAGTTTCTACATTGCAGGGGACTAGTTGAGCTGTATAACTATTGGTAAACTGCCTCCAGTTCAGGATATTGTGCCAGGTGTGAGACTTGCTGGCCAGTTTGGCGTGACGCTGGTCAATGTTATAACCACCACCAGTTGAAAGCCAACGGTGGAGCTTCAAATGCTATGCAGTGCTGGAGGTGGTCACACAGCAGGGTCGTGGAAAGACTTGAAGGTGGAAATTTTGAAGTTGAGTTTACGAGCAGGGAGCATATGAGTGTCAGCAAGTGCAGGAGTGCTGGGTGAGTGGGATCGGATACGAGTTGCAGAGCTCGTAGGTGTTGGAGTCTACCTGGGGTGCAGATTGAGTAGCCAGTAAGGAGGGCAGTTGAGCTTTGGGATAATGAAGATGTGGCTGAAGGCTTCAGCTGGAAGTAGGGTGAGTTCGGGAGTAGGCGGGTGATGTTTTGGAGGTGGAATCGGAGCTGCACTGAAGGTTGAGCTTAGGGCAAGCCAAAGATGACCAATTAGATACCGGAGGAGGAGATGTTGGAGGAGATGTGCTAACTGCATTGAGTGGGACTTGGAGCAGGCGGTGGAGGTGGATCACAGGCGGCGGCGGCGGAGGTGGATCACAGGCGGCGGCGGCGGAGGTGGATCACAGGCGGCGGAGGTGGATCACAGGCGGCGGAGGTGGATCACAGGCGGCGGAGGTGGATCACAGGCGGCGGAGGTGGATCACAGGTGGCGGAGGTGGATCACAGGCGGCGGAGGTGGATCACAGGCGGCGTTGGAGGTGGATCACAGGCGGCGGAGGTGGATCACAGGCGGCGGCGGCGGAGGTGGATCACAGGCGGCGGAGGTGGATCACAGGCGGCGGAGGTGGATCACAGGCGGCGGAGGTGGATCACAGGCGGCGTTGGAGGTGGATCACAGGCGGCGGAGGTGGATCACAGGCGGCGGAGGTGGATCACAGGCGGCGGAGGTGGATCACAGGCGGCGGAGGTGGATCACAGGCGGCGTTGGAGGTGGATCACAGGCGGCGGCGGAGGTGGATCACAGGCGGCGGCGGTGGTGGATCACAGGCGGCGGCCGTGGCGGATCACAGGCGGCGGCGGTGGCGGATCACAGGCGGCGGCGGTGGCGGATCACAGGCGGCGGCGGTGGCGGATCACAGGCGGCGGCGGTGGCGGATCACAGGCGGCGGCGGTGGTGGTGGATCACAGGCGGCGGTGGTGGTGGATCACAGGCGGCGGTGGTGGAGGTGGATCACAGGAGGTGCAGGTGGATCACAGGCGGTGGTGGTGGACCACAGGCGGCGGAGGTGGAGGTGGACCACAGGCGGCGGAGGTGGACCACAGGCGGCGGAGGTGGAGGTGGATCACAGGCGGTGGAGGTGGACCACAGGCGGCGGAGGTGGAGGTGGATCACAGGCGGTGGAGGTGGATCACAGGCGGCGGAGGTGGAGGTGGATCACAGGCGGTGGAGGTGGAGGTGGATCACAGGCGGTGGAGGTGGATCACAGGCGGCGGAGGTGGACCACAGGCGGCGGAGGTGGAGGTGGATCACAGGCGGCGGAGGTGGATCACAGGCGGCGGAGGTGGACCACAGGCGGCGGAGGTGGACCACAGGCGGCGGAGGTGGACCACAGGCGGCGGAGGTGGACCACAGGCGGCGGAGGTGGACCACAGGCGGCGGAGGTGGACCACAGGCGGCGGAGGTGGAGGTGGATCACAGGCGGTGGAGGTGGATCACAGGCGGCGGAGGTGGAGGTGGATCACAGGCGGTGGAGGTGGATCACAGGCGGCGGTGTTGGTGGTGGATCACAGGCGGCGGCGGCGGAGGTGGATCACAGGCGGCGGAGGTGGACCACAGGCGGCGGAGGTGGACCACAGGCGGCGGAGGTGGACCACAGGCGGCGGAGGTGGACCACAGGCGGCGGAGGTGGACCACAGGCGGCGGAGGTGGATCACAGGCGGCGGAAGTGGACCACAGGCGGCGGAGGTGGATCACAGGCGGCGGTGTTGGAGGTGGATCACAGGCGGCGGTGTTGGATGGAATAGTCGATCATATCAAAGAGTGAGCCACACTTGCAATCATGTAGGACGCCATTGGTGACTTTGGGCAGGAAGTCTCTGCAGTGGGCAAGATGGTCAGTAGTCTTGATGGACTTCAGGGAGTGGCAGAAGAGGTGGGTATGGAGCAGGATGGCAGCGCTACTTTTGAGGACTTTAGAGAGGAAGGGAAGGTTGGAGATTGGGTGATAGTTCAAGAGGGCAGAGGTCAAGAGAGCTTTTTAACGAGGGTTGGAGGGTTGTTCACCAGCAGTTTCGGAAGTGATGAATGTGATTTTTTTTTTTAAGAAGGATGGTGGGGAAACTGGGTGCCACTGTGTCTCAGTACTGGCTACTGGCCTCTGGAACCTGGGTTCAAATCCAGCGCGGAGTCTGTCTGCTGGCTGTCAGGCTCGGTGTGAAATGAGTTTGTGCAGTTCCTAATGGACATGGGCCTACAGCAGAAAACTGGCAATTTCAGTCATAGAGGCCGGAGGGCGGCTGGTGTGGGAAATGGAAGAAATGACCCATTAGCGCCTCGCTGGGGGCGGGGGTCTTGCCTGAGGGTGGGACTGAGGCACGTTGTTGGGGCAGTGTGGAGGGACTGTTACTCTGCCTCTGACTGGGATGTTTCGGTGCTGACACTGGGAAGTGTTCCATCCCCCCTCATTGACGTGTCAGTGGCACTATCCGCACATTTAGATAGCACCTTCTCAGGACATTCCAAAGCGTATTGTGACCACTTATTACTGTTATTTTTGTAACCAAACGTAGCAGCCAATTTGTGCAGAGCAAAGTCCCAGGAAAGAATGGCCAGATGATCTGTTTTTAGCGGTGTTGGTTCAAGAGGAATGTTGGCCTCCAAGTCAGAAGGTCATGGGTTCAAGTCCCACTCCAGAGACTTGAGCACATAATCCAGCCCGACACTCCCAGTGCAGTACTGAGGGAGTGCCGCACTGTTGGAGGTGCCGTCTTTCGAATGAGACGTTAAACTGAGAGTGCCCTTTCAGGTGGATGTAAAAGATCCCATGGTACCATTCGAAGAGCAGGAGAGTTCTCCCCGGTGTTATGGGCCAATATTTATCCCTCAACCAACATCACTAAAACAGATTATCTGGTCATTATCACATTGCTGTTTGTGGGATCTTGCTGTGCACAAATTGGCTGCTGCATTTCCTAAATTACAACAATGACTACCCTTCAAAAGTATTTCATTGGCTGTAAAGTGCTTTGGGACGTCCTGAGGTTGTGAAAGGCCCTATATAAATGCAAGTCTGTATTTTTTCTTTGAATAGTGCCATGAGATGCCCATCTGAGTGGGTAGACATGCCTGTGGTTTAATGTCTCATCTGAAATATGGAGGAGGGACACAAAAATTGAAGAAGGAAAGCCAGACTTGGGGCTAGTGTGTCTGTAAGGAAGTGGGGGGGGGGGGTTAGAGTTTTAAAAATCCTAGAATTGGAGCTAGCCCAGTGCGTTGTGCCCAGTGTACATGGGGAGCTGTGCTCGGTGACCTGTCGAACAGTAACTGTCCAAATGGTAGAAAATTGCTCTTCACGGTCATCGATTTGATTTCTGTGGAGCTGAGGTTGAAACTCATGGTGTGAAATGAAAAGGGAAGCTGCATTCGTGCTTGACTCTTGCAATTGTACAATGGTGCTTGCCCACTGAAGGCAGCTCACTGAGGCTCTGTCCCGTGCCACCTTATAGCGAGGGATTCCAACAGCTGTACTCCCTGCAGAAGTACGGCCCCCTCAGTGCTCTTCAGTCAGCCCAGAGTGGTACCCAGGAATGACGGAGTGACAGTATCGAGCACCGTTACTCTCTGTACGAGCCCCTGTGATCAGGAGTGGTTTCTGCACACATACTGGTCGCAGTCCCCAGGGCACTGTAGTAATCGCTGGTTTATCTTCTGGGCTCTGTTGGACCACTCGTGTTCTGAAAATACAGACGTACGAATTAAGAGCAGGGGTAGGCCATTCGGCCCCTCGAGCCTGCTCTGCCATTTTGTTTTCACCTCCTGTAAATTCGGAACCATCACCATCCCAAAAAGTTGGCCACGAGAACCAGGAATCCGGGAGGTCGTTCGTAACACCAGGAGCCGAGGTCAGACATAATTGGGGAGCCCCGCCCACAGTCGCAAGCTCAGCGATGCCCTCGCTGGGGAGTGCAGTCTGAAGACCGATAACCATTGATAGTCTGACAGTGGGGTGCGCTCCTGCTCAGCCCTGGACTTGAGGTTTGAGCAAGATCGCTTTAAAACGTGTAACGTGAATAGAATGACAGCGAGCACACGTCCCAGCTTTAACCGGCCTTGCCTGCGGAGATCTTTGCCGTGGGGCCCTGACACATCCTCTAGTTCTGGAGTGGCTGAGCGAGCAGGTTGTGCGGAGAGGAGGAAGCACACGGTTCCGCCCTGGGGCTGTGAACAGGCCTCTCACTGACCTGGAAACCTTTCAGCCCAGAGGCCCAGGGTGGAAGTGGCACTCGTGGGGTTAATGAGATCGGCAGCCAAGGCCAGGTGTGACTCTTGTATCTGATGAAAAGAATCATTTAATCGCTTCCATTCTTGGGGCAGCTTTGCTCTGGATCATATCAATTCCTCATGCTGCTCCTTGTGTTTTATGCTGCATGTGTTTTACATTATGAATGCTGTATATGAACTTCAGCGCAGTAGTTAAGGGAGCAGTTACAAGCTCCCCTGATGGCCTAGTGGGTAAAGGTGCTGCTTAGTGCAGAGACTAGATGGCCCCACGTTCAGTTCATGCCCGGTGCAGACCCGGCCTGCGGCAGTAGGTGGTGCACGGTGATGGAAATCAGCCAAGGTTCCTGCTCCTGATCACCATCCAATACTCTTCGCTGGAGAATGCACACGCGTGGAGGCCTAATGAGGGTGGTGATGCCCCTACAGTTGAATATCCCGCTGATACTAGGCTCAGACGAGATACCAGAGAGCCGGCAATACTGCGATGCCCCCACAGTTGAATATCTTGCTGATAATAGGTGCAGACGAGATACTAAAGAACCGGTAGTACTGCGATGCCCCCACCATTGAATATCTTGCTGATAATAGGTGCAGACGAGGCACCAGCGAGCCGGCTGTTCCCCAGTACTGCCGTGTCCCAGCAAGAGCTGGTGTGTTATTTTTAGCCTAGTCACATTGGACCATGGGTAGGGGCAGGGTACACTGCCAGACCTCACTGTAGACGCTTGTGCACGCATAATGGCCCATTAGTGAGGTGGGGGTGATAGGCCGATACCTGACCATTCCTGCTGACTTTACAGCTGAAAGTGTTCAGTAATTATTTTGGAGATAATGTTACTGTTGGTCAGTTCCTATCTCGAGCCTTCTAGGCAGGTCAGGTCAGTTCAGTTCAGTTCAGCCAATCCTAGGAAGGATATTACTGCCTTAGAGAGGGCAACAATTCTGGGGATCAGGAATTTGTCATGAGGAGAGATGAAGAAAGTTGGGCTTTTTCTCGTTGGGAAATGAGATGATTCGATTGAAGTTTTTAAAATCGTGAGGGAAACAATATTTCGGTGAGCGAGTGGTCAGTCTATGGAGACGGTGTGAGTAGTTAATGTTGATTCATTCAAATGCAAATTAGATCGATTTTCTTTCAGGAAATAATATTTTGGGATACAATATATGAGTAATTTGAGGCATGACGTGTGGTGAGTGTAACAGGACTGGGAGGAACAGGCGGCTTTGGACCTACGGTTCCCAAATCTCCATCGCTGGGGTTTTCCTCACCTCATGTCTGGGTCTGTTGGAGACTCACTGATAGAGATCGATCGCTATGACTATCACCATCTCCATTATCACAAGTATCAGGAAAGGCTGGGGCTCTTTTCTCCAGAAGGCTGAGAGGTGACTGGATAGAGCTCTTTAAAATTGTGACGCAGAGTAGACGCAGAGAAGATGTTTCCACTTGTGGGGGAGTCTAAAACCAGAGCTCATAAATATAAGACAGTCACTAATAAATCCAATAAGGAATTCAGGAGAAACTTCTTTAGTCAGGGAATGGTGTGAATGTGGAACTCACTACCACATGGAGTAGTTGAGACGAATAGCATAGATGTATTTAAGAGGATGCTGGATAAACACACGAGGGAGAAAGGAATAGAAGGATCAGGAATAGTTTTGACAGAGTAAATAAGGAGAAACTGTTTCCAGTGGCAGAAGGGTCGGTAACCAGAGGATACAGATTTAAGGTGATCGGCAAAAGAGCCAGAGGCAACACGAGGAAACATTTTTTTACGCAGCGAGTTGTGATGATCTGGAATTCACTGTCTGAAAGGGCGGTGGAAGCAGATTCAACAGTAACTTTCAAAAGGGAATTGGATAAATACTTGAAGGGAAAAAATTTACAGGGCTATGGGGAAAGAGCAGGGGAATGGGACTAATTGGATAGTTCTTTCAAAGAGCCGGCACAAGCACGATGGGCCGAATGGCCACCTCCTGTGCTGTCCCTGCTATGATATCTTGATAGAGTGAGATGAAGTAGGGTGGGAGGCAGCTCATGTGGAGCATAAACACTGGCACGGACCAGTAGGTCCGAATGGCCTGTATCTGTGCCGTAAATTCTATGTAATTCCACATAATCTTTGCCTCATGCAACTACCAGGATGGTAGAAGGCAAACTAGATGGATCTTGGTCTTTCCCTTGTTCCTCTGTTCCTAATTGACAGAATTGGTCACGTTCCTGAAAGGAGCGAATACCAGGAAAGGCCAAGTTTGAAAAGAGGAATGTTTGGATCATGAAAGGAAGTTGTGACTGTGACCGGGCAATGATCTCGAAAGCGAGAGCGCAGCGGGTAGCAGAGACTTTGGTGAGGGATATGGTGAGAGGGCAGGTCAGTGAGAGGGCAGACCGAGCTATCCGGAGGAGGTGGGCTAGTTGGGTTTAAAGGTCTTCTCTCGGTCCTGGAGATTGTGACCAGTCCTGACTGCACTCGGTCACTCTCCATATATGGTCAGTCACTTCTGTGATCGACTAATCTGCAACGAGTTCAAAGTATCCTCGACATGCTCCAATTTCAGCGAGCTCCGTTATAATTGGAACTATTTAAGACATTGTGCTCAGGAAGTTCTTGTTGATATTTCACTCTGAATTCCTGATCAGTGAGTAAGATGCTGTGGGAAATAGTTTATTAAGTTAACAGGAGCCAATGGTGGAAATATTGTGCAGTGTGTCAGGCCCACAGGGCAGGACCCTGCCAAGACTGAAAGGAGTAGCAGAGAAGACAAGGTGAATGGAGCCAGGACGCACACTCGAGGCCAAGACTGGGTTTTAGAACAGGAGGAAGAGAAGCCTGAGGGAGGGGAAGGAGTTTCGCAGCTTGAGGTGCTGGGAAAGAATGTGCTAAAGTGGGCCGAGGAGCCTTGATTTAGTCACAGTGAGGGTGCATTGAGAAGGAAACACTAGCTTATTTTCCCCGCTTTGGTTACGAGGAGAGACTCGAGACACTGAGACTATTTTCCACCGGTATCGAGAAGGAGATTTAATAGAGGTTTTTAAAATTCTGTAGGGTTTTGATGGAGTGGATGGGGAAAGGCTATTTCATCTGGCTGGGGATTCAGTGACTAGGGCTTATCAGTTTAAACTTGTTGCTGAGAGTGAGGAGAGAGGTTGGGAGATATTTCTTTACACAAAGGGTTGTTGGAGCCTGGGTTGCTTTGCCAAAGGGAGTGGTTGAGGCACGGACCGTTGCACCCTTTAAGGGAAAATTGGATAAATAATTATCCAGTACACGGCTATGGGGAGTGCGGAGAAGTGGGATTAGTTTTGTATTGCTCTCGCAAAGAGCCATCACGGACTCGATGGGCCGAATGGCCTTTTCCTGTCCTGTAAACGCCTATGGTTCAATGGTATTCTCTGGACGGCAAACAGTTGTAACCAGCTACCAAGGTGTGTGTTACAGTGAAGTTAGGAGTTCCCGAGTTCAATGTCCTGGGAAAGAATGAAGGTGGAAAAGTGAATTGCTGATTCCTTCTCCCCGCACCCTCCTTGTGACTAGATCCAGCTCGACAACCCTCTTGAACTCTCTCTCCTTCTGACTCTGGCCTCAGGACATTGAGCTTGGGAATTCCTCCCCTCAGTCTTTGCAGACCACTGTGCATCCCGATCACCCACCACCCCTGAGCTCGCAGATGCCTCAAATTTAAAATTTTCATCCTCCTGTTCAAACCCCTCCACGGCCTCACCCCTCCCTATCTCTGTAACCTCCCCCAGGCCTACAACCCTCCGAGATCTCTACATTCCTCCAACTCTGGCCTCTTAAGCACCTCCACTCCTTTCAATGCCCCTGCCCTCCCCACCATTGGCGGCCATCAGCTGTCTCGGCCCTACGCTCTGGAATTCCCTCCCTAAGACCCTCCACCCCTCTCCCATCCTTTACCATCCTCCTCCAAACCCACCTCTGCGACCAAGCTTTTGGCCGCCCCTCCTAATCTCTCCATCTTTGGCTTGGCCTCCATTGCTTTCCTTGCTCCTCTGAAGTGCTTTGGGGTGTTTCTCCCTGTTTGAAGGCACTGTAAAAATGCGAGTTGTTGTTGGGGTGAATGGCCAGTCTCCTCCTTGGCTCGCTGTGGGAACGGTCCAAGCCTGAGAATTCACCGCCACTCAAACACACACCTGACTTTTGCAGACAGCCTCTGCTTCAGATGCTGCCAACTCCCGAAAGCCACGGGTTAATTATTTTGAAAGCTGTCACTTCATTGGCCCCTGCAGTGCCCCTTAATGCAATCCTCAAATGACCTTTCCTCTGTCCTTATCTTGACATCAGACATTTTAGCTTCTCTGAGTGAGATCGCTCTGATTTGTGGCAAATTACAGGCAATTTGTCTCGTGGACTGGTATCCACTAGGACTTATTTGAGACATGGGATCAGAGAGAGAGAGAGAGAGAGCTGGTTCAGTTCCCAGAGGTGAAAGGGCAGTGTTCTAACCCTCTGTGCCACCCGAAGCCACAGGCAGAATTTTCCAATTTAGGCCATTTTTTAATCCCCCTCCGCTGTAATTTAGTTCAATTCACAGACGCTGCTTCATTCTGTGGCACAGGCCGTCGCTGCATGCTTATCATGCTCTGATGTTGTTAACCCGAACCTGCCTCCCACATAATAGACCGCTTATTGCAGTGTTCTAATTTTAAACGTCAGCTTGAGCTTCCAGTTGTGATTAAACTTCCGCTGATGCCTGTTAAATCTGGCAGGCAGCCTGAACTGACCTCGTTCTCACGGACTGTACATGTGAATGGAACCTTCAGTTCCATGCGGGGACTGCCTCGCAGGGGCAGTTCCCTCGCCACAGACCCTCCTTTGTGTTCCGAGCGGGCAGGTCTCGGAAAACAGGGAGCCAAGTTTTAGGAAGCTGAAGGGAAAAAAGGGGGCCTGCTGTTTCTCTTTCGCTCCTGGCAGTCCCGCAGGCTGCAGCTGCCTGTGTTTATGAACTCTCGAGCATCGCTTGTTACCTCTCGACAGAGTGGCAGCCTCTTCGAGCCGAAGGTTTTGACTCAAAAGTTGCAGCTGGCGGCTCAGCGGGCAGGCGCACTGCCCGGTGTGACCGACTGGCAAGACCCCCCCCCCCCGACCCGACCCCGCCCCGTTCCAGGTCTGTACCGAATTAGCCGATCGCGGTAAGTCGCGGGGGGGGGTTGCAGAAGGAAGGAAAGTGAAACCAGCCAAGGTTCCCACTCCTCATCACTGCCCACACCCCCTGCTGGAACGTGCGTATGAGGATAATGTGGTTTTCTCTCTCTCTTTCCCCCCCCCCCCCCCCCCCCCCCCCCATGGTCGAATATCCTCGCACATAGAGAATGGCCACACTGGGGGAGTGCCCACGGAATAGTGCCTGAGAATGAGCCCATTGGTCTCGGACAGGCATGGAAGACGAAAGAAAGACAGACTTGCATTTATATAGCGCCTTTCACGACCTCAGGACGCTCCAGACTGCTTTACAGCCACTTTTTGAAGTGTAGTCACTGTTGTAATGTAGGAAACGGGGCAGCCAATTTGCGCACAGCAAGATCCCACAAATGGCAACGAGGTAATGATCAGATAATCTGTTTTTAGTGATGTTGGTTGAGGGATAAATATTGGCCAGGACATCGGGGAAAACTCCCCTGCTCTTCTTCGAATAGTGCCATGTGATCTTTTACATTCACCCTAGGGGGCAGGCAAGGCCTCGGTTTAACGTCTCATCCGAAAGGTGGCACCTCCGACAGCGCAGACCGGGGTCACCGAGTCAGTCCTCTGTGCTGTACGCCAGGGGCTGCTGTGGGCTCAGCTCAGGGGACTGAGCTGGCACAAGGTGAATCACTGTTACAAATGGGCACTGCAATCCATCAGTAACCTTGAATATATTCAGGAATTAGAACCTCAGTATTAAAATAACCCAACTGGGGACGATCCAAGTACTAAATCAGAGCCAGCAGTCCTTAATGCTGCGTCACGTGACCTGATCATTTATAACCAGGGTGCAGTTTTATTTTCCATGGGGCTAATTCTCTGGGAAGGTGCTTCCCTCTCCTGTGATTTTAATCCCGATCCTGTCCCCGCCCGGGCCTGACGCTCACAGCCAAGAACGCAGGTTTTTTTCAGGATTGAGGAGTGGGTGTGAAGGGCCCGCAGCCTATAGGAAAGGACAACAGCAGGGGAGGAGGGAGCGAGAGAAGGAAGGAAGGGGGAACGGAAGGAGGGAGTGAGGTAAAGGAAGGAAGGGGGAACGGAAGGAGGGAGTGAGGTAAAGGAAGGAAGGGGGAACGGAAGGAGGGAGTGAGGTAAAGGAAGGAAGGGGGAACGGAAGGAGGGAGTGAGGTAAAGGAAGGAAGGGGGAACGGAAGGAGGGAGTGAGGTAAAGGAAGGAAGGGGGAACGGAAGGAGGGAGTGAGGTAAAGGAAGGAAGGGGGAACGGAAGGAGGGAGTGAGGTAAAGGAAGGAAGGGGGAACGGAAGGAGGGAGTTTTGAGACCCAGAAGAATGTAGTTCAGTAGGTGATGGTATGACAAGTCTTGGTTTGAACACAATACCTGGACAGTACACTATTACAGGATGTGGTGTAACAGGGATATACCTGGACTGTACGCTGTTACCGGATGTGGTGTACTGGCGATATACCTGGACTGTACACTGTTACAGGATGTGGTGTACCGTCGATATACCTGGACTGTACACTGTTACAGGATGTGGTGTACTGGCGATATACCTGGACTGTACACTGTTACAGGATGTGGTGTACTGATGATATACCTGGACTGTACGCTGTTACAGGATGTGGTGTACCGGCGATATACCTGGACTGTACGCTGTTACAGGATGTGGTGTACCGGCGATATACCTGGACTGTACACTGTTACAGGATGTGGTGTACTGATGATATACCTGGACTGTACACTGTTACAGAATGTGGTGTACTGATGATATACCTGGACTGTACACTGTTACAGAATGTGGTGTACTGATGATATACCTGGACTGTACACTGTTACAGAATGTGGTGTACTGATGATATACCTGGACTGTACACTGTTACAGGATGTGGTGTACTGATGATATACCTGGACTGTACACTGTTACAGGATGTGGTGTACTGGCGATATACATGGACTGTACACTGTTACAGGATGTGGTGTACTGATGATATACCTGGACTGTACACTGTTACAGAATGTGGTGTACTGATGATATACCTGGACTGTACACTGTTACAGGATGTGGTGTACTGATGATATACCTGGACTGTACACTGTTACAGGATGTGGTGTACTGATGATATACCTGGACTGTACACTGTTACAGAATGTGGTGTACTGATGATATACCTGGACTGTACACTGTTACAGAATGTGGTGTACTGATGATATACCTGGACTGTACACTGTTACAGGATGTGGTGTACCGTCGATATACCTGGACTGTACGCTGTTACAGAATGTGGTGTACCGTCGATATACCTGGACTGTACACTGCTGGAGGATATGGAGTTGCAGAGTGAGTGCGGGCGATGAACTCCTTCATTTACTTTGGAAATTCACCAGTGAGGCCAGAATCCTTTGCTGCCATCTCTCCACCTGTTTCTGCCATTATCCCCCATGTGAAGGATTTGGACTCTCTCTGCATTCCAGCTCCTGGACTGTTTTTTACTTCACAAATATAATGTGTTCTTAATCCACAACGGAACATTATTCAGCAATTGCCTGGCTGTAATCCACAAAGCATTTGAGATAACAAGAAAGCTTCTTGAATTAAAAAAGTTTCTAGCAATTAAATTGTCTGAATTCTTAATTTTTCCGCATAAAAAAAGCATGATAAGTCCTCGGCCAACACTGTTGAGGAGGCTCCCTCCCTCTGATAGAATTTTGGCAGGTTGAGAAGTATTGGAGCTTCATCAGTGAATTGCAGACACTTTAAATCGGTGGAGAGTTGGACGTGGATTCACGCTGTTCTGGAATGGCTAAGATTTGAGATTTTAGAGATTTCATCAAATCTTCCCGAGGTTTTACAGAATGTTGTCAAAATGAAGCCTTGGGACTTGTTGCATTTGCTTCCAGTGCCATTCGCTCTCCCTCGCCCCCTCTTCCCATCGCCATCTCTCCCTCGCCCCCTCTCCCCATACCCTCTCCCCATCGCCACCTCTCCCTGTACCCTCTCCCCATCGTCCCCTCTCCCCTTACCCCCTCTTCATCTCCCCATCGCCACCTCTCCCCTACCCTCTCCCCATCGCCCCCTCTCCCCATCGCCCCCTCTCCCCATCGCCCCCTCTCCCCATCGCCCCCTCTCCCCATCGCCCCATCGCCCCCTCTCCCCATTGCCCCCCCTGTCCTACACTCTTTTGGTTTGTGTCGGGGTTTAAATCCCCAGTAACTATTGTACGTCGTCCATCCCAAGGCAGCCTGTTAAATCACCACAATAATTTCAGCGAATGCCGGGGAGTCTGGGTGTCTGACCAGTGACATTATTGAGGCAGTGTTGCTAATGGATACGGCCTCTGTGTTTATCTTGGTCCCAGGTTGCTTTTATTAAAAAGTTGGCAGTTGGTATTTTTCTTTTCTTTCCCTTTCCTGCAAGGTCTCCAGACTTTGAGCTGGATTGAGCGCACCGCTCACTCTCTGCACCATTTGAAATATTACAGCTGTCCCACCCAGGATGCCGTCCTTTTCCCCCGACCCCTGACACCCCCACTGTGTGCTCTCTGGGGTGTCCTCTACAGTCCGGAGGTGGCTGGCTGTTTGCGTCAGCTTTGTTCCTCGTGCATGATGTTCAAACCTGACGTCTCTCAGGACCGATGTTCCTGGAGTATTCAGGTGAGGCTACAGAATACGAAAGGGAAGGGTTAATGTTGAACTTGACCAAGGCTAGGCCTCAGTTGGAGTATTGTGTACAGTTACACAGGGAGACTTAAGAAATTAGGGCTTTGTTCACTGGGGTTGAGAAGGTCAAGGAGTGTCTTACCACCCTCCGAGAACTCTGCCCTACTCCAACTCTGGCCTCTTGTCCATCCTCCACTTCCTTTGCCCCACCATTGGCAGTCGTGCACTCAACTGTCAAGGCCTCAACCTCTTCCTCTCTCACATCTCTCTCCGTTAAGATGCTCCTTAAAACCTAGCTCTTCGGCCAAGCTTTTGGTCACTTGTCCTAATGTCTCCTTCTTTGGCTCGATGTCAGTTTTTGTCTGATTACGCTCCTGTGAAGCACCTTAGGACATTTTATGACGTTAACGGTATAAATACAAGTTGTTTTCAAGATTACGAAGAGTTCTGATGAGGCAAAGAGTGATTGTTTCCATTGGTTGGAGAGACGGTAACGAGAAGACACACATTTCCAATCATCACTAAAAGTATTCAAGGGAATGGTAGAAGATATTTCTTTACACAGAGGGTGGTTAGAATGTGGAACTGTCTGAAGCAAGTCATACATTCCACTGTAAAACGGAATTAGATAGTTGCTTGAAAAAGAGGAATCTTAAAGGGTATGGTGAGAGAGCAGGACAGTAGGATTAGACTCGGCTCATGTGATGTAATCTGGCACAGGATTAATGGGCTGAATGGCCTGTTTCTCTACTGGGACATTCTAGGATTTGACAAAATTATCTGCTTTTGTAACAGAGGATTGATTGCCTTTCTTTTTCGTACACCAGCAGTAATCTCTCTCTCTCTCACACACACACACACACACCAGTAGCTTTTACTTGCTACTGTGGTGGTTTCATTGAGGCCAGGCCAACACCACAGATCTCAAATAAGCGTTTTCTATACCAGCCGGCCGATCTGCAACACCAGTTCTACGCCAGGCAGAAAGTTGAAACCTGTCCCCAACTTGTCTAAGTTCGGCACTTGTTCATCTAGAACTTCCCTCCTTATTTAAATAATGGTGCAGCCCTTCCAGGATGGCTGTCCTTTAACTTATTAACACATTCTTTTGCTGTTCTTGTTTTTGTGTTTCTCTCCTTGATGCATACAGATAGAGATTTAACTTCCTCAAACCACTCAGCATAATTAAAGAAAGTCTTGCATTTATATAGTGCCTTTCACAAGCTCAGGACGTCCCAAAGCGCTTTACAGCCAATGAAGTTCGTTCGCAGTGTAGTAATGTAGGAAACGAGGCAGGTAATTTGCGCACAGCAAGATCCCACAAACAGCAATGTGATAATGACCAGATAATCTGTTTTAATATTGGCCCAGATGCCAGGGAGATCTCCCCTGTTCTTCAAATAATGCCATGGGATCTTTTACTTCCACCTCAGAGGTCAGACAGGCTTTGGTTTAACACCTCAAAGACCCATGCTCCCTCAGTACTGGAGTGTCAGCCTAGATTTTGTGCTCAGGAGGGGGGACTTGAACCCACAACCTTCTGACTCAGAGGCGAGAGCGCTACCACTGAGCCATGGCTGACACACAGTGCAGTACTGACGGCGACACATTACTAAATAAACAGTGGCCACATTTGGAGTACAAAGTTTCACCTGTCGCACTCTGCCTCCTTCCACCAGCAAAATATAAAAGAGCTGAGTTTGGTCCATGCCGAGTTGGCTGACCTCAGTGAGGGAACTGCAATCTGTTACTGGACTAAGGGGGAAGAAAATTAGGTGGGATTCTGCCCTGGATGGCGATGGCTGTCACGTGATCTGCGCTGGGACCATCACGTGTCCGGGTCCTCGGCTGTGATGACCAACAGAATTTGGGGAGGGAGTCAGTCGAAGTTGGAAGGTCAAACGGCCGGGTGCTCCTTGCCCAACGTTCTTACCAGTGGTCATCTTGACCTCTGGAAACCAGGCATCCCAACAAACCTCTCGCCAGTGATTGCACAGGGCTTGCGATAGAAATAAATAGAAAGCTCCAAGTGGTTGATTTTGATCCAACGCTGTGATTAGATTTTTCGGTGAGGCAGAGTTTGTGGAGCTATTACTCTTTGCGCGGGAACAGCTTGACCAGAGCCGAGGCCCCGTGCGTCCGATCTGCTCAGGAGATGTGGGCAGCTGTGCTGCTGTTTCCAACGGACTCTGAGCCTGAGATCTTCAGCTGAAGTTTCTTGGGATTCTCCTGAGGTTTTGAGTTTGGACAGTAAGCGGCCAAGGCAACATAAACCTCCTTGTGCAGTCGAAATATTCCATCGTCTCCCTGCATCGCATTCTGATCAGGTAGGGCTCAGGACTGCTGTCACCAGCCCAGTCACTGCCTGAAAAAAGAAACAAAAGAAAGACTTGCATTTATATAGCGCCTTTCACGACCTCAGGATGTCCCAAAGCGCTTTACAAGCCAATGAAGTACTTTTGAAGTGTATTCACTGTTGTAATGTAGGAAACACGGCAGCCAATTTGCGCACAGCAAGATCCCACATTCAAATTCAAATGACCAGATGATCTGTTTTTTTGGTGATGTTGGTTGAGGGATAAATATTGGCCAGGGCTCCAGCGAGCACTCCACTGCTTTTCTTGGAATAGTGCCATGGGATCTTTCACGTTCACATGAGGGTGCAGACGAGGCCGCGGTTTAACGTCCCACCCAAAAGAAGGCACTTCTGACAGTGCAGCACTCCCTCAGTACTGCACTGAGGTGTACTCAAGTGATTTTGTACTCAAGTCTCTGGAGTGGGGCTTAAACAACAACAACAACAACTTGCATTTATATAGCACCTTTAATGTAGTAAAACGTCCCAAGGCGCTTCACAGGAGCGATTATCAAACAAAACTAAACAACGAGCCACATAAAGAGGTATTAAGAAAGATGGCCAAAAGCTTGGTCAAAGAGGTAAGTTTTAAGGAGCGTCTTAAAGGAAGAGAGAGAGGTAGGGAGGCGGAGAGGTTTAGGGAGGGAATTCCAGAGCTCAGGGCCCAGGCAGCTGAAGGCACGGCCGCCAATGGTGGAGCGATTAAAATCAGGGATGGACAAGAGGCCAGAATTGGAGGAGCGCAGAGATCTCGGAGGGTTGTAGGGGCTGGAGGAGGTTACAGAGATAGGGAGGGGCGAGGCCATGGAGGGATTGGAAAACAAGGATGAGAATTTTAAAATCGAGGCGTTTCCGGACCGGGAGCCAGTGTAGGTCAGTGAGCACAGGGGGTGATGGGAGAACAGGACTTGGTGCGAGTTAGGATAAGGGTAGCAGAGTTCTGGATGAGCTCAAATTTACGGAGGGTAGAAGATGGGAGGCCGGCCAGAAGACCATTGGAATAGTCCAGTGTGGAGGTAACAAAGGCAGGCATGGATGAGGGTTTCAGCAGCGGATGAGCTGAGCCCACAACCTTCTGACTCAGGCAAGAGTGCTGCCACTAAACCACGGCTAACATCTTCAGCTGAAGTATTTCCACTGTGATAATTGTTACTGAACCTGAAGCTATTATTTATAGTATCAAAGGATTTAATGAAGCTTCCACTGTGATTGAAGAGGATCTGGGGAAAGAATATTTTGTACCTCTAATAACCAGGATCCATGATAGCATTTGGCCCATCTGCTAAAGGAAACAGGATGGCTCATTGGGCAAATTACACTTGTACCCGCCATGGGACAGTGTAGAGGGAGCTTTACTCTGTATCTAACCCATGCTGTACCTGCCCTGGGAGTGTTTGATGGGACAATGTAGAGGGAGCTTTACTCTGTATCTAACCCGTGCTGTATCTGCCCTGGGAGTGTTTGATGGGACAGTGTGGAGGGAGCTTTACTCTGTATCTAACCCGTGCTGTACCTGCCCTGGGAGTGTTTGATGGGACAGTGCAGAGGGAGCTTTACTCTGTATCTAACCCGTGCTGTATCTGCCCTGGGAGTGTTTGATGGGACAGTGTGGAGGGAGCTTTACTCTGTATCTAACCCGTGCTGTACCTGCCCTGGGAGTGTTTGATGGGACAGTGTAGAGGGAGCTTTACGAGAAAGGTGAAAATGTGGCCTGATAGGCTAATCTGATCTTTTTCTAATTGATGCAGTTTTCTGTTTGTGCTCGTTAACTGTGGTTATCTGGTTCCTAACGAGCATTTGTTTCTTTTTTCTCCATTTAGAATCCGATGTTTTGGAGAAAACTCCTACCACAACAAGTCCAGAAACAGGCCAGGTTGCAAAGTGTGAGAGCAGTGAAACATGGACAGATAGAACCAACTTAACCGGTTCACCCAGAAACCCCAGTGTGGCGGTACTGCCCTCCAGTGCGGTTGAGAACTTTGCCATCGGTGGTGCCGACTATCCTGGCGGTAACATGAGCCCGAAAGGCCTGGCGAAACGACCCAGCAGAGAACACGGCCCCAGTCCTGCGGGGCAGATCTCCGATGAAGCGAGAAGGACCAAGGGCGCCATCGAGGAAGGCGAAATTTGGTACAACCCCATCCCGGAGGACGAGGACCCCCTGCCGTTCCTCCGGAGGACGGAGACCAGCAGGGCTCAGTGGTATGTCGAGGTGCCCTGCCCGACGGGGGCCGAGGCCGCCTGCAGAAGGCCGACCGAGCCCCTCGCCAGCGAAGGTCGGAAAAAGTCCGGCTGCGTCGCAACAACGCAAGGTGGCACTGAAACAATACAGGAGCTGCGGGCAACAAGAACCACTGCCGAGTCCTCACCCCCCAATGCCCGAGGGACTTCGGACTCCGTGCCACTCGTTGGCGTATGTTGGAGTGTGAGTCAGGGGGGGAGCAGTGCACACAAGCTCGAACTGTCAGGTAAGGAATAAATCCCAGCTGCTGCTCGCGATTAACCCGTGCGTATAATTCCACATCAGATTGTCTCTCGCACATTTTTATCAGGTGCCAGCGGACAATGATGTGTCACAATTTTTGCATTATTTATTCTCGGGATGTGGGCATCACTGCCAAGGCTGGCTTTTATTGCCCATCCCTAGTTGCCCTGAGAAGGCGGTGGTGGGCTGCCTTCTTGAACCGCTGCAGACCTTATTCTTTGTACTGGTTTATGGACAACCGATTTGGTTTGCTGGGCCATTTCAGAGGGCAGTTTAGAGTTAACAATGTTGGTGTGGGGCTGGAGTCACATATAGGCCAGACTGGTTAAGGACGGCAGGTTTCCTTCCCTAAAGGACATTAATGTCGTTAGGGTTCTGGATATTTTGTATGTTTGTATATATGTGTGAACCTTGAAATGGCCATGTCTGACTGGTGGGGTTGATTCAGATGCCTAAGTGTTTCCATTTATACCAGTGTAGCTTCCCTTCACTCAGAGTTTAGGAACCAGTGTATTTAATTACACAAACAGAGTAAAAAGATATTAGTATAATGAGCAAAATGTGCTGTGCAGACAGCGGTGTGAAATCTGTGTGACTGAATAATTACAGCTTTGTTTTTCAGACAAGGTAGATCCATTGTATTCTGTATAATATGATTATTTTTACGACAATCCGACAGCTTTATTAAACTTCGAATTCTCAAAGCCGCGGGTGCAATCAAGTGGGGGTTGGGGGAGAAGGTGCCAGTGATTTGGGGTCATGGCCAGGGTGAGGGGTCAAGGGCGGGGGGGGGGGGGGTGGGGAGTTGAGGAGGAGGCAGTGGACGCATCTACACAGCTGGTCTCGGGATGGGAGCAAAGAGTTGTCGATTGTCCTATCCTGCACAACGACCTTGCTGACGGGATATTCTCCTGTATCTGTGCTCGCTGACCTACACTGGCAACGCCTCGATTTTAAAATTCTCATCCTCATTTTCAAATCCCTCCATGGCCTCGCCCCTCTGTAACCTCCTCCAGCCCTACAACCCTCCGAGATCTCTGTGCCAATTCTGGCCTCTTGCGCATCCCTGATTTTAATCACTCCACCATTGGTGGAGCCTTCAGCTGCCTGGGCCCTGAGCTCTGGAATTCCCTCCCTAAACCTCTCCCCCTCTCTCTCCTCCTTTAAGACACTCCTTAAAACCCACCTCTTTGACCAAGCTTTTGGTCACCTATCCTTATATCTCCTTATGTGGCTCAGTGTCAGATTGTGTCTGATTATCGCTCCTGTGAAGGGCTTTGGGACGTTTTACTATATTAAAGGCGCTGTATAAATGCAAGTTGTTGTTGTACCAGAATTAATGTTTGAAGTAAAGGGAGAGTCTCTTTCTCGCACGCTTACTGTGTTTGAAAAGATAGCTCTCACAGGCAGTAGCTTCTCCCCTATCTCTCCACCCCCCCACCCCTCCTCGATTCCACTCACCAAGCTCACTTTTTCCATGAGACCCACCTACTGCTCACTCAGCCACCCCCCTCCAGGCTCCCCTCACCCTCCCAACGCTTGCTGGCACCATAAATAGGTCCCTTTGATCAGACACTGTCCCTCTCCTTTCAAAACCACATTTGACGTTTAGGAAATGAAGCAGTTTTCACTTGGAATTCTTCTGAGGCCTGTGAGCATTGGGATCGGATACAAACATGTTCCATCCCAGTGTGACGTTTAGTCATGTTTCCTCACTGATAGTTGTGTTGACTGGATCTTAATATTGGTTCGAAAGCTTAAGGAGTCAACAAATCAACATTATACCTCTGTGAGGTTACCAAGACATCGGTCAGTTCTGGGGCACTGGGGACCAAGGACTGACCAACTCCCCAGTATCAGGTTCTGCTACAGTACCTCTGCTCCCTCTTAGAGAACTCTTGTAGATCATGAATGTTGCTTGTCGCAGCATTGAAAGTGATGGCCACCTTACCTGGACAGGATGCATTGTTGCTGTCCTCTTATATTACTCTCCATTGAAAAGGTTAAGGAGTTATATTAGTGATCTAGCTGCTGTACAATGGCACCTCATACTCTGCCACCTTCTCCTCCACCTCACAATAATCCTGCCCAGAGCTATTAAATCACCTCGATTGGACAGGTACCTGCCAATGGCAATTTGCTATCTGTTAACCCGCCAGTAGATTCCTGTTAATCCCTGATATCATTCTGGTGAATCTGCACTGCACCTCCTCCGAATTGGCTGCGTGTTTCCTACATTACAACAGTGACTGCATTTCAAAAGCTCTTCATTGGCTCTAAAGCGCTTTGAGACATCCTGAGGTTGTGAAAGGTGCTATATAAATGCAAGTTCTTTCTTTTCTTAATATATCCTTTCTGAGGTTCACTGCCCAAATTTGAACGCATTACTCCAGACGGGGTCTGACCAAGGAACTGTACAACTGAAGCATAACGTCCCCATTTTTACATTCCAGCGCTTGAGAGAGAGGCCAATATTCTATTTGCCTTTTTGATTACTTTTTGTACCTGTGCACTATCTTTTAGTGATTTGTGTACATAGACACCCAAATCCCTTTGCTCCCCCACAGTTCCTAGTCTCTTACCATAAAGAAAATATTCCAATTTGTCTTCCTTGTATCCAAAGTAGATGACCTCACACTTTCCCACATTGAACTCCATCTGCCCACTCGCTTAGCCTGTCTGTTCTTTTGTAACTCTCTACTCCCACCTACACAACTTACTGTGTCTCCTAACTTAGTGTCATCAGCAAACCTGGATCGCCAACTGGACCCAAGTCACTGATAAATATGGTGAAAAGTTGAGGCCCCAGTACAGATCCCTGGGGAACACCACTTGTCACACCCCACCAATCGGAGAACGAACCCTTTATCCTTATTCTGTTTCCTACCTCTCAATTACCAACCCACATCACAAGGTAACCTCCAATTCCACGTGCTCTTATTTTCGCTAATAATCTTTTGTGCGGAACTTTAGGAAATCCCTCCGGCAGTCCATATAGACAACATCCGCAGACACTTCCTTATCCCCATGTTACTGACCCCCGCTTACATTTTAAGGATCGGAGAACAGTTTTTCAAACATTTCTGAAGACTCTGCTGGACTTTTCAATGAACTTGTGAAGTTTAATGTTCCAAGTCCAGCCCTTTGCTCAGACCTGAGCTTGCACACGCCCCCGCTGCAGGGACCATTTTCCCTCCCATTCATCCTCTCTTCCTTTTCTCTCAATCCCGCCTTTTTCTCCCATTCTTTCTCTCTCTCCCTTGATTCCTCTCTGCTCATGCAGGGCACTGACCTGCAGTGAACATTGTCAGTAGACTTTTCTGTTCAACGCCAGGCTGAAGGCCTCATCACAAAATTGGGCACAAATTACTCATCATCTTCTGACCTTTCCAAAGTAATAGGATAATCAGAATTCACATTAAGTTTATTTTAACGTTGCATTTGCTGAAGTCTTCTACCGGGTTGAATCAATTTGTGCTGGGTCATTTTGAAGGAAATGGCTGTGAGTAAATGATGTAGTCTTCGAGGGAGAGTTGTCGGCCTATGAAATAAATCAGTGTGGAAAACCTCTCTGTGTCAGCTTAGCTCAGTCAGTAGCACTCCTGCCTCTGACTCAGGTTGTGGATTCTAGGACTTGAGCACACAATCCAGTCTGACACTCCCAGTGCAGTACTGAGGGAGTGCTGCTCTGTCGGAGGTGCCGTCTTTTAGATGAGACGTTAAGCCCCATCTGCCCTCTCAGGTGGATGTAAAAGATCCCGCGGCCAACTATTCGAGGAAAATATCAATGGACTGGTCAGGTGGGCAGAAAAGTGGCAAATGGAATTCAATCCGGAGAAGTGTGAGGTAATGCATTTGAGGAGGTCAAACAAGGCAAGGGACTACACAATAAATGGGAGGATACTGAGAGGTGTAGAGGAAGTGAGGGACCTTGGAGTGCATGTCCACAGATCCCTGAAGGTAACAGGACAGGTAGATAAGGTGGTTAAGAAGGCATATGGAATATTTTCCTTTATTAGCTGAGGCATAGAATATAAGAGCAGGGAGGTTATGCTGGAACTGTATAAAACACTAGTCAGGCCACAGCTTGAGTACTGCGTACAGTTCTGGTCACCACATTACAGGAAAGATGTGATTGCATAAAAGAGGGTACAGAGGAGATTTACGAGGATGATGCCAGGACTGGAGAATTTTAGCTATGAGGAAAGATTGGACAGGCTGAGGTTATCTTTGGAACAGACGAAGCTGAGGGAAGATTTAATTGAGGAATATAAAATTATGATGGGACCAGATAGAGTGGATAGGAAGGACCTATTTCCCCTATTAGCAGAGAGGTCAATAACCAGGGGGCATAGATTTAATGTGATTGGTAGAAGGATTAGAGGGGAGCTGAGGAGAAATTTTTTCACCCAGAGGGTGGTGGAGGTCTGGAACTCACTGCCTGAAAGGGTGGTAGAGGCAGAATCCCTCAACTCATTTAAAAAGTACCTGGATGTGCACCTGAAGTGCCGTAACTTACAGGGCTACGGACCAAGAACTTGCATTTCACGATGGTCTCCGACCGCAACGTCATCAGCCGCGACCACCTGGACAGCAGCGTGTGCGCCCGCTGGAAAGTGGGATTAAGCTGGATCGCTCTTTTTCGGCCAGCACGAACACAGGTGGGCCGAATGGCCTCCTGTGCTGTAACTTTTTATGATTCTATAAGAGCAGGAGAGTGCTCCCCGGTGTCCTGGCCAATACTAATCCTTCAACCAACATCACTAAAAACAGATTATCTGGTCATTTATCTCATTGCTGTTTGTGGGATCTTGCTGTGCGCAAATTGGCTGCCGCGTTTCCTACATTACAACAGTGACTACATTTTAAAAGTATTTCATTGGCTGTGAAGCGTTTTGGGATGGCGTGAAGTCGTGAAAGTCGCTATATAAATGCAAGTTCTTGCTTCTGATTACGGTTTGTGCGTTGGAGAGATTCTGTTATTGGTGTATCATTGAGCAGACACACTGTGGGCGATTTACTTCAGTAGGTAACGGGCTGGCGCTCCCAGTTGTGTGGAGACCCACCTCATTTATTTTTTGGATGGGGGTCGGTTGCCGAGCGATTTTTTTTTTCTCCTCCCCCTACAACAACAACTTGTATTTATACGGTGCCTTTAATGTAGTAAAACGTCCAAAGCACTTCACAGGAGCGTAAATGGACAAAATTTGACACCGAGCCAAAGAAGGATAGGTGACCAAACAGTTTGGTCAAAGAGGTTGATTTAAGGAGCGTCTTAAAGGAGGAGAGAGAGGGGGAGAGGTTGAGGGAGGGAATTCTAGAGCTTAGGGCCTAGGCAGCTGAAAGCACGGCCGCCAGTGGTGGAACGATGAAAGTGGGGCATGTACGCGGCCAGAATTGAGGGCTAAAGGAGGTTACAGAGATAGGGAGGGGGCGAGGCCATGGAGGGATTTGAAAACAAGGATGAGTATTTTAAAATCGAGGCGTTGCTGGATCAGGAGTCAGTGTAGGGGTCATTTATCTCATTGCTGTTTGTGGGATCTTGCTGTGCACAGGGGTTACTCGCTCGATGGGGGTCTCGGGCAACGGCAGCACTCAAAGCTGTGAAACTTTAACCAACCGCCTGTCGTGCCCATTGGTGCCGGGGCAGATTTCAGACCCAGGGCTGTTTGTGGTGGGTTTGGTGGATCAGTTGAACACTCGGTGGGGGGGGGTCAGGGGTCAGTACGTTAACTGGAGCTGAACTTGTCACTTTCTCCGTTTCCGACAGATGGCGCGGCTGACACACGGACCGAGAGCGGCCGCTCGCCCCAGGCCAGCCCCAGGCCCGCCAAGAAGAGCGTGGCGGCCCACCGCTCGCTGTCCGACCGAGTCAAGTCCCCTGGCACCGTCCGCAAGTTGTCCATGAGAATGAAGAAGCTTCCGGAGCTGCGGCGCAAGCTGAGTCTGAGGGGGACCTCGCGCTCCAATCGCCACGACAAAGATGGCGGCGGCGGTGGGGGGGTCGGCGCTCCTGCCGCGGAAAGCGCCCGGCCGGAGCCGAGCGTGGGGCCCTCCCCTCCACCGCCGGCCTCCTCCCCATCTTCGGGGGTCTCGTTGGCCGTCTCCGACCGCAACGTCATCAGCCGCTACCACCTGGACAGCAGCGTGTGCGCCCGCGGGAGCCTCCGGCGCCAGAAGAAGCAGCGGAGCTCGCGGGCGCTGGGCACCGGCGGCTACCTGAGCGACGGTGACTCGCCAGAACTCGTCGCCAAGTCGGAGAAGCCCGAGGGGGCCTGGCGGCCGGAGAAGGACGGTCCGGCCCCGGTCAAGCTGGACACGGGCGCCTTCCGGCCCTACGGCGGCAGCGAGCGGCTGCGGTGCCTGCAGTACATCTCGGGCCTGATCAACGTCCGGCTGTACGGCATCGAGGGCGTCAAGCTGCCCCGCGCCGGCCTGAAGGACGTCTTCTGCGCCATCCAGGTCGACGCGGTGAGCAAGGCCCGCACTGCCATGCTGACCTGCCAGGACCCATTCCTCAGCCTGGACCACACCTTCAACATCGAGTTAGAGCACTCGCAGCAACTCAAGCTGCTGGTCTTCAGCTGGGACCCGAGCTCCTGCCGCAACCGAGTGTGCTGTCACGGGACCGCGGTGCTGCCTCCGCTCTTCAAAGGTAAATGCCCACCGCTGCGTTCTCTCTCTCTCTCCTCCCTCTTCTCCTTCGCTCCCTCTCCACCCTCTCCTCCTCGCCCCGCCCCCCCCTCCCTCGCCCCCCCCTCCCTCGCCCCCCCCCTCCCTCGCCCCCCCCCTCCCTCGCCCCCCCCTCCCTCGCCCCCCCCTCCCTCGCCCCCCCCCTCCCTCGCCCCCCCCCTCCCTCGCCCCCCCCCTCCCTCGCCCCCCCCCTCCCTCGCCCCCCCCCTCCCTCGCCCCCCCCCTCCCTCGCCCCCCCCCTCCCTCGCCCCCCCCTCCCTCGCCCCCCCCCTCCCTCGCCCCCCCCTCCCTCGCCCCCCCTCCCTCGCCCCCCCCTCCCTCGCCCCCCCCTCCCTCGCCCCCCCCCTCCCTCGCCCCCCCCTCCCTCGCCCCCCCCTCCCTCGCCCCCCCCTCCCTCGCCCCCCCCTCCCTCATTCCCTGAAGGTGTTCACTCTTACTGGCCTGCAGTAGTCCTCTGGTACCTCACCCCAAGTGCCTGGTTTTCAGCTGTGCAGAGCTCTGGTGAGACCCCATTTGTGCTGTGTTTAGCTCTGGGCATCGTACTTCAGGAAGGATATAATGGCCTTGGAGGGGGTGCAGCGCAGAGTCACCAGATACCAGGGCTAAAAGGGTTAAATTATGAGGACAGGTTGCATGGACAAGGCTTGTATTCCCTTGAGTTTAGGAGATTAAGGGGTGATCTAATTGAGGAGTTTAAGGTGATTAAAGGATTTGATAGGGTGGATAGAGAGAAACTATTTCCTCTGGTGGGAGAGTCCAGAACAAGGGGGATAAACCTTAAAATTAGAGCTAGACCATTCAGGGGTGATGTTGGGAAGCACGTCTTCACTGGCAACATATCTCGAGTCCCACATCTCACTGCTGTGACAGA